>NW_026614401.1:0-63244 GCF_020520425.1 Spinacia oleracea | reverse complement strand
ACAGTAACATAATAATGGCTCAAAACTTGAGTTTTTGTCATAATAATGCCCCTTTTTTTTGTTGGAAAACCTTATATGGGCATTAAGCTTAATTTTCATGATTTATTTTTTCAAAAAATTTTTTTGTTTTCCGAAAATAGGGAAAATAGGGGTAAAAACGGGGAAAATAGGGAAAAATTCAAAAAAATCTCAAAAAAATCCCAAAAAATTCAAAAAAATCCCAAAAATTATTGTGTTGAAATTTTTATTTTTGGACCTAGGGGGGTTCCCGTGTGGTCCTGGGTTGGCTATTTTAGGGGTAAAACCGGGAAAAATCCCAAAAAATTCAAAAAAATCCAAAAATCCGAAAAAATAGGAAAAGACATATAAATATATATAGAAAACATTGGTGTTGAAATTGTTTATTTTTTGGGACCTGGGGGGTGCCCGTGTGGTCCGGGTTGCTATTTTTGGAAAGTTTTTCGGGAAAATTCATTCATAGTGGTCATTATTGTGCATGTGGTCCGATCGTTTTTGCCTTGGGCCATGCCTTGGGTCCGATTGTTGTGCCTTGGGCCAATGCCTTTCCCTTGCGTGCTTATGGATGCCATGCCTTGGTCCATGTCAATGCGATCGTTAGGAATGCAAAACAGAAAACCATCACTCGCCCAAGGCCTGTATAGCACTTGGAGCAAACACTGAAGAGGTTTATCGGCGTGCGGTTCACGGAGCCCGCCAGCTAAAAAAACCAAACACCACTCGCACGCGTAGCGTACCGCTTGGCCAAGAAACAACGAGCTTGCATCCCACGACCACAAAGTGGCCGCAAGGATGGGCTAGATGTCCCCGACTAGCACCGTTTGACGTGAAAGAAACAAACAAATCGAGGCGGGACAACACTGGCTAAGGTTAGCTAACACAACGTCAACTAGAATTGAACTGCACCCACATGCCGCTTGATATCGCCCGCATCCGGGAACGGTCCTGTAACACCCCCGATTTACTAACTAGAAATAAATAAGAATATAAAAGACTTTATAATAAATTGCGGAAGCTTACACCTAAATCGGAGGTATCACCGCCACACTTGATCACATTGTCAAGTGCTAAGGCTTACAAAACTCAAACTATTACAACTCAATTACTAGGTGATCTATTTACAACTATACACTGTTATAAAAGATTAAACGGTAAAACTTTAGCTCCTTTAACTTCTAACTGCAATCCTTCACGATCAATCTGCGCCAGTCATCTTGACTGCTCACCATAGAGGACAAATTCCAAAGGATCGTCGCAGGGCCATCATAGGAAGAAGACATGGCCACAAACACACATAGCAAATAAACACACACACGTCAGCAAAAAGCTGAGTAATCACCTGTAATATAACAATATATAGTAATAGTTGCTCACTTAAATAATGTAGTACGAGACTACATCACACAAATAATCCCAAAGATATCATTAACTCAATACACTATAGATATTCTCTTCGACTAGACCTCAAATGTATTGATATGATCTTTTCCTCTACTAAAATTACTTAAACCAATATATACGTGCCTTGCTCTTTGTTCTACACCTAGCCTTGGACATGGGTGATTCAAATAAATAAACCAACAAGTATAAAAACTTGAAACTCTCAATAGCTACTAAGAAAGACTCTCTGAGTCAAGGCCACTTTTGGACCAAATCCCACTTTTGGGGATATAAGAAAAATAAAGATTGTATCTTGCTCCTCTACTAATGGTTATCATCTCCTTACCAACATGTCAAGGACTAAGGTTTATAACGCCGAGCCTCAACCCAAAATATAGTAAACCTCAACTTATTCTCGTATCAGTACCCATTATGGGTTAATAACTTGCATCACAATACGGCACATGACCCTTAATTAACATACGAAGCTCGAGTCCATAAATTGATTTTCTTTTATCACGACACTAAAATCAATGCTCCCAAATGATATCTTTTATTTGATTAACCTAAGAGAAATAATCCACATCTCATTCTATAATATTGATGTACTATATTCTGCATAATCCAGATCCTTAATTAATTTTCATACTCCTCCATTAACAATAACACATCAACTTAAATATATAGGCAATTAATAGCCATGTAATTTAGTCAACGACATGAAAAATACATAAAGATTTAACTCACTGGTATAAATTATACGACTGCATACAAAAATCAGTGTAAGATAGCACAACTTTAATATAATATAAACAAGCATCTCAAAACACCATATATAATTACAACTAATAATTAGTACATACGAACACCTTAAAGGAATTAAGTGTGCGTGATTATAACTAATAGTATACAAAAGGGACTAAGCGTGATTACCTTCCCGGATAAAATACCAAATAGTAAAATTCAAGGAAATGAAACACAATCAAGTACGGGGTGCGGCTGCTGCTCGATCAATATTGATATGACCCGCATGAGTGTGTGGTGGTTCGAAAAGTTTGATAAAGAAAATTAAATATGTGTGAGCTAATAGATCATGTGCTACAAAGGAAGATTTGATGATTTATGAAGAAGATGAACAAAGGAAAATAGTGTTTATGATTGTACAAAACTCACGAACAAGCCACGATAAAAACAATGACGGCTAATCACTACTTTATTAGAAATAGTTAGGGTTTAAACTGTATTTATATTTTTTGTATATAAGGGTCCTATTAAAGACAAAAAAAAAAGTTTTATAACTTAATAAAAATAGAAATGCATCATTTAGTTTAGAAATGCATCATTTAGTTTAGAAAAGCTCACTTAAAAAATAAATATAACCTCATTCTAGATATAAACATATTTTATAAAATCATAAAATATTAGGGTATTACAATCTACCCTCCTTAAAAGAAGTTTCGTCCCGAAACTTAAAGTTAGAAAAATACAGGGTATTACAATCTATCCCCCTTAAAAGAAGTTTCGTCCCAAAACTTAAAGTTAAACAAAGATCCTTACTCTCAAACTTTTTTTTTTTATATATATAAAGAAGATAAAAAAAAATTATGCAATATATTGCTATTTAAAATATGATTATTGAGTCTCAAACTATTAGGGGTTATGCATTCCACCCCCCTTAAAGAAAAAGAGTTTGTCCCCAAACTCAAAACTAGCTAGTCACATAATCACATAACAAGAATCACATAACTAACAAGTAGAAAGAGATAGTCTCTTCAATTAAACGGCTTGTCCTATAACTTTTTTATCTTAACTCCTAATTAGTCATTTTAATCCTAGACAACTCAAACAAGACACTGGGATATGAAGATCCCTGTGTGTTAATCCAAGACCGAATAGGCTCTTGATACCATTTTGTAACACCCCCGATTTACTAACTAGAAATAAATAAGAATATAAAAGACTTTATAATAAATTGCGGAAGCTTACACCTAAATCGGAGGTATCACCGCCACACTTGATCACATTGTCAAGTGCTAAGGCTTACAAAACTCAAACTATTACAACTCAATTACTAGGTGATCTATTTACAACTATACAACTGTTATAAAAGATTAAACGGTAAAACTTGAGCTCCTTTAACTTCTAACTGCAATCCTTCACGATCAATCTGCGCCAGTCATCTTGACTGCTCACCATAGAGGACAAATTCCAAAAGGATCGTCGCAGGGCCATCATAGGAAGAAGACATGGCCACAAACACACATAGCAAATAAACACACACACGTCAGCAAAAAGCTGAGTAATCACCTGTAATATAACAATATATAGTAATAGTTGCTCACTTAAATAATGTAGTACGAGACTACATCACACAAATAATCCCAAAGATATCATTAACTCAATACACTATAGATATTCTCTTCGACTAGACCTCAAATGTATTGATATGATCTTTTCCTCTACTAAAATTACTTAAACCAATATATACGTGCCTTGCTCTTTGTTCTACACCTAGCCTTGGACATGGGTGATTCAAATAAATAAACCAACAAGTATAAAAACTTGAAACTCTCAATAGCTACTAAGAAAGACTCTCTGAGTCAAGGCCACTTTTGGACCAAATCCCACTTTTGGGGATATAAAGAAAAATAAAGATTGTATCTTGCTCCTCTACTAATGGTTATCATCTCCTTACCAACATGTCAAGGACTAAGGTTTATAACGCCGAGCCTCAACCCAAAATATAGTAAACCTCAACTTATTCTCGTATCAGTACCCATTATGGGTTAATACTTGCATCACAATACGGCACATGACCCTTAATTAACATACGAAGCTCGAGTCCATAAATTGATTTTCTTTTATCACGACACTAAAATCAATGCTCCCAAATGATATCTTTTATTTGATTAACCTAAGAGAAATAATCCACATCTCATTCTATAATATTGATGTACTATATTCTGCATAATCCAGATCCTTAATTAATTTTCATACTCCTCCATTAACAATAACACATCAACTTAAATATATAGGCAATTAATAGCCATGTAATTTAGTCAACGACATGAAAAATACATAAAGATTTAACTCACTGGTATAAATTATACGACTGCATACAAAAATCAGTGTAAGATAGCACAACTTTAATATAATATAAACAAGCATCTCAAAACACCATATATAATTACAACTAATAATTAGTACATACGAACACCTTAAAGGAATTAAGTGTGCGTGATTATAACTAATAGTATACAAAAGGGACTAAGCGTGATTACCTTCCCGGATAAAATACCAAATAGTAAAATTCAAGGAAATGAAACACAATCAAGTACGGGGTGCGGCTGCTGCTCGATCAATATTGATATGACCCGCATGAGTGTGTGGTGGTTCGAAAAGTTTGATAAAGAAAATTAAATATGTGTGAGCTAATAGATCATGTGCTACAAAGGAAGATTTGATGATTTATGAAGAAGATGAACAAAGGAAAATAGTGTTTATGATTGTACAAAACTCACGAACAAGCCACGATAAAAACAATGACGGCTAATCACTACTTTATTAGAAATAGTTAGGGTTTAAACTGTATTTATATTTTTTTGTATATAAGGGTCCTATTAAAGACAAAAAAAAAAGTTTTATAACTTAATAAAAATAGAAATGCATCATTTAGTTTAGAAATGCATCATTTAGTTTAGAAAAGCTCACTTAAAAAATAAATATAACCTCATTCTAGATATAAACATATTTTATAAAATCATAAAATATTAGGGTATTACAATCTACCCTCCTTAAAAGAAGTTTCGTCCCGAAACTTAAAGTTAGAAAAATACAGGGTATTACAATCTATCCCCCTTAAAAGAAGTTTCGTCCCGAAACTTAAAGTTAAACAAAGATCCTTACTCTCAAATTTTTTTTTTTTTTTATATATATATAAAGAAGATAAAAAAAAACTTATGCAATATATTGCTATTTAAAATATGATTATTGAGTCTCAAACTATTAGGGGTTATGCATTCCACCCCCTTAAAGAAAAAGAGTTTGTCCCCAAACTCAAAACTAGCTAGTCACATAATCACATAACAAGAATCACATAACTAACAAGTAGAAAGAGATAGTCTCTTCAATTAAACGGCTTGTCCTATAACTTTTTTATCTTAACTCCTAATTAGTCATTTTAATCCTAGACAACTCAAACAAGACACTGGGATATGAAGATCCCTGTGTGTTAATCCAAGACCGAATAGGCTCTTGATACCATTTTGTAACACCCCCGATTTACTAACTAGAAATAAATAAGAATATAAAAGACTTTATAATAAATTGCGGAAGCTTACACCTAAATCGGAGGTATCACCGCCACACTTGATCACATTGTCAAGTGCTAAGGCTTACAAAACTCAAACTATTACAACTCAATTACTAGGTGATCTATTTACAACTATACAACTGTTATAAAAGATTAAACGGTAAAACTTTAGCTCCTTTAACTTCTAACTGCAATCCTTCACGATCAATCTGCGCCAGTCATCTTGACTGCTCACCATAGAGGACAAATTCCAAAAGGATCGTCGCAGGGCCATCATAGGAAGAAGACATGGCCACAAACACACATAGCAAATAAACACACACACGTCAGCAAAAAGCTGAGTAATCACCTGTAATATAACAATATATAGTAATAGTTGCTCACTTAAATAATGTAGTACGAGACTACATCACACAAATAATCCCAAAGATATCATTAACTCAATACACTATAGATATTCTCTTCGACTAGACCTCAAATGTATTGATATGATCTTTTCCTCTACTAAAATTACTTAAACCAATATATACGTGCCTTGCTCTTTGTTCTACACTTGGACATGGGTGATTCAAATAAATAAACCAACAAGTATAAAAACTTGAAACTCTCAATAGCTACTAAGAAAGACTCTCTGAGTCAAGGCCACTTTTGGACCAAATCCCACTTTTGGGGATATAAAGAAAAATAAAGATTGTATCTTGCTCCTCTACTAATGGTTATCATCTCCTTACCAACATGTCAAGGACTAAGGTTTATAACGCCGAGCCTCAACCCAAAATATAGTAAACCTCAACTTATTCTCGTATCAGTACCCATTATGGGTAATAACTTGCATCACAATACGGCACATGACCCTTAATTAACATACGAAGCTCGAGTCCATAAATTGATTTTCTTTTATCACGACACTAAAATCAATGCTCCCAAATGATATCTTTTATTTGATTAACCTAAGAGAAATAATCCACATCTCATTCTATAATATTGATGTACTATATTCTGCATAATCCAGATCCTTAATTAATTTTCATACTCCTCCATTAACAATAACACATCAACTTAAATATATAGGCAATTAATAGCCATGTAATTTAGTCAACGACATGAAAAATACATAAAGATTTAACTCACTGGCATAAATTATACGACTGCATACAAAAATCAGTGTAAGATAGCACAACTTTAATATAATATAAACAAGCATCTCAAAGCACCATATATAATTACAACTAATAATTAGTACATACGAACACCTTAAAGGAATTAAGTGTGCGTGATTATAACTAATAGTATACAAAAGGGACTAAGCGTGATTACCTTCCCGGATAAAATACCAAATAGTAAATTCGAGGAAATGAAACACAATCAAGTACGGGGTGCGGCTGCTGCTCGATCAATATTGATATGACCCGCATGAGTGTGTGGTGGTTCGAAAAGTTTGATAAAGAAAATTAAATATGTGTGAGCTAATAGATCATGTGCTACAAAGGAAGATTTGATGATTTATGAAGAAGATGAACAAAGGAAAATAGTGTTTATGATTGTACAAAACTCACGCACAAGCCACGATAAAAACAATGACGGCTAATCACTACTTTATTAGAAATAGTTAGGGTTTAAACTGTATTTATATTTTTTGTATATAAGGGTCCTATTAAAGACAAAAAAAAAGTTTTATAACTTAATAAAAATAGAAATGCATCATTTAGTTTAGAAATGCATCATTTAGTTTAGAAAAGCTCACTTAAAAAATAAATATAACCTCATTCTAGATATAAACATATTTTATAAAATCATAAAATATTAGGGTATTACAGGTCCGCATCGAGTTTCGGAAACATTAGCACACTAAAGCCAAAAGGGACAAGAGGTTTGTTCAAAGATCGACGACGAGATTTCGTCCGCTCTCTAGTGTGCTGCTTGGTCCTCTGCCCGCACACAAGAACAGTCCGAATCCGGTCATCGAGGCCCAAGCTCCCCTCGACTATAGTACCCGTTCCAGGTTTGCTCGAAGGAACGACGACGAGATTTAGTATGCTCTTGTGTGATTCTTGGTCCGTTGCCCGCACACTAGAACACACCGCATCCGATCATGGATTCCCAAGCTCCCCTACAATACCTACGAGGTTTGTTCGAAGGACGACGTCAACTAGATTTTAGTCCGCGCTCGTGGGCTGCTCGGTCCGCTGCCCGCAAGAACAGACCGCATCCGGTCGACAAGTCCCAAACTCCCCTCCGCTAACCCATCCGAGAGACGACCGCGGGACCATTGCGGCATACGAAAAAACGAGGTCAAGTCGGGACGTTAGCCGTATTGCGGGCCAAATCCACCACCGTCATCCCCCGACTTTACGGAGCCGAAAAATTCCCTCAATGCATCGTAGGATTTTTTTTCTGAACAACGAAAACTCAAGGTCAAGTCGGTACTATGGCCGTATCGCAGGCCAATTCCACAACCGTCATCCCCCGAAATACTCCGTCAATCGAACCGTAACACCTTTCTTTGCTTACCTTGCTTGGGATATGCCTTGCCATGCCTTCCTCTTGCCTTTCTTTGACACGACTTTCCCTTGCTTACCTTGCTTGGGCCATGCCTTGCCACGACTTCCCTTACATGCCTTTCTTTGCCACGACTTGCCCTTGCTTGCCTTGCTTGGGCATGGCGTGCCCTTGCTTACCTTTCTTGGGTCATGCTTACCTTGTTTGGGCCATGTCGTGCCCTGGCTTACCTTTCTTGGGTCATGCCTTGCCTTGCTTGGGCCATGTCGTGCTTTGCTTACCTTTCTTGGGTCATGCTTACCTTGCTTGGGCCATGTCGTGCCCTTTCTTACCTTTCTTTGGTCATGCCTTGCCTTGTTTGGGCCATGTCGTGCCCTTGCTTACCTTTCTTGGGTCATGCTTACCTTGCTTGGGCCATGTCGTGCCCTTGCTTACCTTTCTTGGGTCATGCTTACCTTGCTTGGGCCATGTCGTGCCCTTGCTTACCTTTCTTGGGTCATGCCTTGCCTTGCTTGGGCCATGTCGTTCCCTTGCTTACCTTTCTTGGGTCATGCCTTGCCTTGCTTGGGAGATGTCGTGCCCTGCTTACCTTTCTTGGGTCATGCTTACCTTGCTTGGGCCATGTCGTGCCCTTGCTTACCTTTCTTGGGTCATGCCTTGCCTTTCTTGGGCCATGTCGTGCCCTTGCTTACCTTTCTTGGGTCTTGCTTACCTTGCTTGGGCCATGTCGTGCCCTTGCTTACCTTTCTTGGGTCATGCCTTGCCTTGCTTGGGCCATGTCGTGCCCTTGCTTACCTTTCTTGGGTCTTGCTTACCTTGTTTGGGCCATGTCGTGCCCTTGCTTACCTTCTTGGGTCATGCTTCCCTTGTTTGGGCCATGTCGTGCCCTTGCTTACCTTTCTTGGGTCATGCCTTGCCTTGCTTGGGCCATGTCTGCCCTTGCTTACCTTTCTTGGGTCTTGCTTACCTTGTTTGGGCCATGTCGTGCCCTTGCTTACCTTTCTTGGGTCATGCTTACCTTGCTTGGGCCATGTCGTGCCCTTGCTTACCTTTCTTGGTCATGCTTACCTTGCTTGGGCCATGTCGTGCCCTTTCTTACCTTTCTTGGGTCATGCCTTGCCTTGCTTGGGCCATGTCGTGCCCTTGCTTACCTTTCTTGGGTCATGCTTCCTTGCTTGGGCCATGTCGTGCCCTTGCTTACCTTTCTTGGGTCATGCCTTACCTTGCTTGGGTCATGCTTACCTTTCTTGGGTCATGCTTTGCCTTGCTTGGTGTTAGGTTATGATACATATGACAATTCATAAATCATGCGGAAACAACCATTAAGCCAGGAATACATATTATTTACACATAATCATATAGCATAATTTAGATGCATATTCTTTGTTGCGTGCCTTCCCTAGCTGCGCCCGAACCGAACAAGAACAAGTCTTTAGGACTCCAAGTGTCGTCCCTCCGTAGATAGTCCACAGCACGTCCGGATCCGCCTTAAAATTGACCAACTAGAATCGCCCTTAAGGTACTAATTTTCGGCTAAATGGCAAGAGTTATGGCTGATTTTTCTGCTTAAAAATCCTAGTTTTGAATACTCGAAAACTTATGTATAAATAATGACCCCTAGGCCCTTATTTATAGAGGTATGGAAAAGGAATTGTAATCCTACTAGGATGTGGATTTGTTAATTAGAACTTTATTAGGACTCTAAATAACAAAGCAATTCTAATAAGATTAGGATTTTAATCTTCGCACGAATCCCAATAGAATTAGGATTCCGGCATACGCATCGCACAAGCCGTGCACCCGCGCAGGCCTTGCGGCCCACGACAAGCGCACAGCCCATGTGCGTGCTGCGTGCGCTGCGCGCGCCCTTGGCTGGGCCTGGCCTTGCGCTGGGCCTGGTCGAGGCGTGCGTTGCGTGCGGCTTGCTGGGCGATGGCCTGGCTTCGTGCTGGGCCTTCGTCTAGCGGGCCTCGTCCGATGCTAATTCGTACGATACGCTTCCGATTAAATTCCCGATTCCGGAATTCATTTCCGATACGAACAACATTTAATATTTCCGATTCCGGAATTAATTTCCGTTTCGAACAAATATTTAATATTTCCGTTTCCGGAATTATTTTCCGATTCCGATAATATTTCCGTTTCTGACAATATTTCCGTTTCCGGCAATATTTCCGATTCCGGCAATATTTCCATTTCCGATAATATTTTCCGATACGTACCATGTTTCCGTTTCCGGCAACATCTACGACTTGGATAATATTTATATTTCCGATACGATCCATATTTCCGTTTTCCGGCGATATCATCGTTTCCGGAGTATTCATTTCTTGCCTGTGACGATCTCAGCTCCCACTGAAACCAAGATCCGTCGATTCCGAATATCCATAGATGGAGTATTTAATGCCATTAAATACTTGATCCGTTTACGTACTATTTGTGTGACCCTACGGGTTCAGTCAAGAGTAAGCTGTGGATTAATATCATTAATTCCACTTGAACTGAAGCGGCCTCTAGCTAGGCATTCAGCTCACTTGATCTCACTGAATTATTAACTTGTTAATTAATACTGAACCGCATTTATTAGACTTAACATAGAATGCATACTTGGACCAAGGGCATTATTTCCTTCAGTCTCCCACTTGTCCTTAGGGACAAGTGTGCATTTCCTAATTCCTTTGTCGCTCGATGCTTGCTCTTGAACATAAGGTAAGAGTTGTCATCCTTATTATGTCCAGAGGTGTTTCTCGGTTTCAGAGTTCAACTGATCAAATAAACAGATAATCATAGCCTATGATTCATCCGAGCACGGCCATGCATTTCACAGTTCTAGCTCTCCGAGTGGCCTTGTACAACTTTTAAGCATCTCATCCCGATTTATGGGAGGACAATCCCAATCTTGCGATCTTGAGATTAGACTTCGTTTGATAGGTGATTACCTGAGCGTTGCCTTTATAGCCTCCTTTTACGGTGCGACGGTTGGTCAACGTCAAAGCAACCAGTTCTCAAACAAGTAATCTCAAATCACTCAGGTATTGAGGATTTAGTGTCTAATAATTTTAATGAAATTTACTTATGACAGATTTTCATCTCTTACAGTAAAGTTTCATAGGTCTTGTCCGATACTAGTCTTCCCAAAGTAAGTATCTATGCAAATGATTATGACATTGCCATGTCCACATAGTTCAAGAAACAGAACTACTAGTCATCTTGCATTCTAGTCGTCTAACGTTTTCTATGCGTCCAATTTTATAGAAAACTCCGACTAGGGACCATTTTCAACCTTTGACATTCAAGTTCACTTGATAGACATTTCTTAGTCACAGGACTGGTCCTGACAGTCTATCTTGAATATTTCGTCAAATTGAAGGGACTCATCATTTAATACTAAACCAAGATTAAATGGAATATGAAAATACATTTCATATATGATAAATGTTCAACCCCAATGTTTTACAACCATGGGCCTCTAACCCATCTTTAAAACATTTCATGGAATTCAAAGCTATGCTTGATTTCCAGTGCTACAACGTGAGTGTTGCTTCTACCTTGTTGCATATGTTTAGTTATCATGCTTTGCCAATCTTAACATCCTTTCATCGAATGTTCTTTGAGATATGATGATAAGATCTTTTCGAGTTTGTTTATTATGTGATCTAGTCTTTCTTACTTCGATGGTGGTTTTACTCATTTTGCAATGAAGAACCATCAAGTTAGCAGACGTTTTTCTTGCTTCAAGAGTGGTTCTACGCATTTTTCAATGAAGAACCATCAAGCCAGCAGATAGGTGATCTACCCAAGTTCAATGAAGAACTTTAAACAACCCTGTTTTATTGCTTCTTAGGCAATAATTACTTTTACTTCAACTGTATAGGTTGCTAGTGATGCTTTGTTTGGATTTACCTATCCAAGCAGTTCATAGATATGTGGAAGACTCTCCAACTATATCTTAGAACATAGAAATTATTATTTTAATTTCCCACGCAACAACTCATGGTCTTCAATCCATGTTGCCATTTCAAAACACGATGCTCTTTAGCTCGTCCTTGTCAATGGTTAACTCCAAAGGGTCTTGCTTGATCCTTGCCAGTGTTTATGCGTGTAGCATCAATATTTAGCATATCTTTATTTCCTTGAATCAAGAACTATTCCTATGTACCTTTTCAAGTACCATAAGTGTTCTTGATCTCAATCTAGTTGATCTTCACTTAGATCAATAGAGATTGGTATATGTTCGTCATGCCTAAAGTCATACGATACGTTTTTGGCGATCCTCATATTATATATATACATGATAAATTCTTTTGCAGAATAATTCCCAATTGAATTCTATTCATGTAACTTTAGCTCATTCAGTTACAGTAGATACTGAATCCAACTAAATTCTTTGACATATAATATAGGTGAAGAATCTCATTAGATTCTTTGATGTTTAACTTAGTAAATGCTTATACATAGTTCAAACATTCATTACTTAGATTTATTCATATGGATCGAATATCTCCAATGGAGTCTTTCGTGTTTGATTTAGTAAATGCCATTACTAAACAATATCATAAGATCTTTGTAAATAGATCTTAATACCCAGTATGTACTAAGTTTCGCCTTGGTCCATCATTGATGAATAATTTCAAACCTAAGTCATTAGCATTTGAATGTTATTTCACAATAGAGAGATATGTGTGATACACATAGGACCAAATAAGTTTTACGTACTCCCACTAAACTTCTTATATATCTATAAGAATTATGTATTTTTATGAAACTAAAATGCTTATTAGCTTCACTAAAATACAGTTCCAATTCCCAATTGCTTGCTTAAATCTGTACTTAGATTTCATAAGTTAGCATTCCTTTTCAGCATTTATTTGGATCCACAAATCCTATGACATGCCATGTACATAGTTTCTTCCAACATTTGACTGAGGAAGATGTTTTGTCATCCAATTGCCATATGTACCAATATGCAATCATTGCTTGAATTATAGACTTAAGCATTACGATTTTGCATGAGGTTTCAACACAATCCATATCGTGAATTTGCTTGTAACCTTTAGCAACTAATCTAGCTTTGTGTGTGAACACAATTCATGTTTGATGGTTTTATCCTTAAAACAAACTTGCAACCAATAGGTGTGAAACTATTCTTGCAAATCAACAAAATTTCAATTTTGTCATCAAAACATTGAGTATGTTTTATGGCCTCTAACCATTTAAAACATTTGAGTCTATATATGGCCTCTAACCATTTTAGGTAATCTGGGTTTCGTCATAGCTTTCTTACAGGTCACAAATTCATTAATCTACATGATAATAGTTTGACTGCAAGTTGTAGGTTTCTTCACTATCTAATAGAAGAATTGCATAGTTCCAGTGACCTGAACTCCATGTTTCTTCACTATCTAATAGAAGAATCTCATAGTTTCAGTGACTTGAACTCTATGCCTACAAGGGTATAGAACATCAAACAACACAATATCAATAGCCACTTAAAAGTCCTTTGAATATTCTGTTCTCCTTGAAGCACTTGTAAAGTCTTCTAAGAGATGTCTATTCTTTAAAAGCCACTTCTAAAGTCCTTAAAGAATAAGTTCGGATTTTCTGAAGCACTTCGAAAAGCCTCCCGAATGTCCATTTATGTTTGTTGTTCGCCTCGAAAACTTTCGAGGTCTATTTTCTCCCACTTGTCATTTGGAAATGAATCTCCAAAAGGACATTATTCGAGCAAAACACATTATGTTCTCAAAAATTCGTGGTAGAAACCATACCCTTGTGTCTCATTTGAATAAATCACAATGAAACATATATCTATACTTGGGCCTAGTTTGTCGAATGACAAACACTAAGCTCCCACTGAGTTTTGCAACTCTCTAGATATATTTATGAAAAGTTATTCTGAAATTTCTTTTCAATAGCTTTGACGAATTTGGTTTAGTTTGGTGGTAGTTGAGCATTTTGTTTTAAAATTATAGGAAAAAGTCTTTATGATTCATCATTGATCGAATCAAGTACCATTGACTTCGATCATTCCAACGTAGATATGCCATATCTTATGGAGCTAGATTGTGAAATTACAACACACAATCATTGATGATCATATTTGGTCTCAAGTAATCATCAACATGATCTAACCTAGATCTTTATGATTTCTTGCCAAGTGGATTTTATACTTCTGAATCTTTGAACTAGCCAAACAGATTCAACTTATATCATTTGAGTAAATAAACCTATTTCACTCAAATCCATGTGAATAATAAAGTCATAAAATCTTTCTTTAGCTTGAACTCTATTGTCTAGGCGTTCTAACAATAGTTCATATCTTTTGTTACTTTCAACAAGTAAGACTAGTTGTCTTAAAATGATCTAGAAATCAATCAACTTTCAAAAGTCCATTAAAATAGAGCTTTTGAATGTTAACTTGTTGACATGGTCTAAACAACAATGCCAAAGATTAGTGGACTCAAATCAAGGGCTTGATTTGAACCTAGTAAAGTTCTTTAAAGAGTTGTTTGTTTTAATCAAGCATATTGACTCAACTGTAATTGACCATTTCATTCAAATAAACAAACAAACATTGTTTTTGTTTTCTTGAATGTGAGTCTTTCTGTGTTTGAAGCAGAAATTTAGGTATGCTGATTATGGAACAAATAGCCATTAAGTTCCAGCCTTGAAAGGACTTAAAACAAACTAGATGACCCTACAACTAATGTAGCATGCCATGCTCCATTTCCCACTTGTAGGTCATTAGTGTATCCTAGCTTCCATTGTTTGAGTTATTACCGAAGTAAGAACCTCAAGCGGTATATGATACCAAGGAAGTTTGATTGCTAGGTCACTTCTCTTTAAACATAAATTATAGGTTGGAACGGAATCGTAAATTCCTTCACTTGTTCCTCGTGCCCTATTGCTTACCTTTCTTCATAGCTTACCTTGTTTGGGCCATGTCGTGCCCTTGCTTACCTTTCTTGGGTCATGCCTTGCCTTGCTTGGGCCATGTCGTGCTTTGCTTACCTTTCTTTGGGTCATGCTTACCTTGCTTGGGCCATGTCGTGCCCTTTCTTACCTTTCTTTGGTCATGCCTTCCCTTGTTTGGGCCATGTCGTGCCCTTGCTTACCTTTCTTGGGTCGCTTACCTTGCTTGGGCCATATCGTGCCCTTGCTTACCTTTCTTGGGTCATGCTTACCTTGCTTGGCCATGTCGTGCCCTTGCTTACCTTTCTTGGTCATGCCTTGCCTTGCTTGGGCCATGTCGTTCCCTTGCTTACCTTTCTTGGGTCATGCCTTTCCTTGCTTGGGCGATGTCGTGCCCTTGCTTACCTTTCTTGGGTCATGCTTACCTTGCTTGGGCCATGTCGTGCCCTTGCCTTACCTTTCTTGGGTCATGCCTTGCCTTGCTTGGGCCATTCGTGCCCTTGCTTACCTGTCTTGGGTCTTGCTTACCTTGCTTGGGCCATGTCGTGCCCTTGCTTACCTTTCTTGGGTCATGCCTTGCCTTGCTTGGGCCATGTCGTGCCCTTGCTTACCTTTCTTGGGTCTTGCTTACCTTGTTTGGGCCATGTCGTGCCCTTGCTTACCTTTCTTGGGTCATGCTTCCCTTGTTTGGGCCATGTCGGCCCTTGCTTACCTTTCTTGGGTCATGCCTTGCCTTGCTTGGGCCATGTCCTGCCCTTGCTTACCTTTCTTGGGTCTTGCTTACCTTGTTTGGGCCATGTCGTGCCCTTGCTTACCTTTCTTGGGTCATGCTTACCTTGCTTGGGCCATGTCGGCCCTTGCTTACCTTTCTTGGGTCATGCTTACCTTGCTTGGGCCATGTCGTGCCCTTGCTTACCTTTCTTGGGTCATGCCTTGCCTTGCTTGGGCCATGTCGTGCCCTTGCTTACCTTTCTTGGGTCATGCTTACCTTGCTTGGGCCATGTCGTGCCCTTGCTTACCTTTCTTGGGTCATGCCTTACCTTGCTTGGGTCATGCTTACCTTTCTTGGGTCATGCTTGCCTTGCTTGGTGTTAGGTTATGATACATATGACAATTCATAAATCATGCGGAAACAACCATTAAGCCAGGAATACATATTATTTACACATAATCATATAGCATAATTTAGATGCATATTCTTTGTTGCGTGCCTTCCCTAGCTGCGCCCGAACCGAACAAGAACAAGTCTTTAGGACTCCAAGTGTCGTCCCTCCGTAGATAGTCCACAGCACGTCCGGATCCGCCTTAAAATTGACCAACTAGAATCGCCCTTAAGGTACTAATATTTCGGCTAAATGGGCAAGAGTTATGGCTGATTTTTCTGCTTAAAAATCCTAGTTTTGAATACTCGAAAACTTATGTATAAATAATGACCCCTAGGCCCTTATTTATAGAGGTATGGAAAAGGAATTGTAATCCTACTAGGATGTGGATTTGTTAATTAGAACTTTATTAGGACTCTAAATAACAAAGCATTCTAATAAGATTAGGATTTAATCTTCGCACGAATCCCAATAGAATTAGGATTTCCGGCATACGCATCGCACAAGCCGTGCACCCGCGCAGGCCTTGCGGCCCACGACAAGCGCACAGCCCATGTGCGGTGCTGCGTGCGCAGCGCGCGCCCTTGGCTGGGCCTGGCCTTGCGCTGGGCCTGGTCGAGGCGTGCGTTGCGTGCGCTGGCTGGGCGATGGCCTGGCTTCGTGCTGGGCCTTCGTCTAGCGGGCCTCGTCCGATGCTAATTCGTACGATACGCTTCCGATTAAATTCCCGATTCCGGAATTCATTTCCGATACGAACAACATTTAATATTTCCGATTCCGGAATTAATTTCCGTTTCGAACAAATATTTAATATTTCCGTTCCGGAATTATTTTCCGATTCCGATAATATTTCCGTTTCTGACAATATTTCCGTTTCCGGCAATATTTCCGATTCCGGCAATATTTCCATTTCCGATAATATTTTCCGATACGTACCATGTTTCCGTTTCCGGCAACATCTACGACTTGGATAATATTTATATTTCCGATACGATCCATATTTCCGTTTCCGGCGATATCATCGTTTCCGGAGTATTCATTTCTTGCCTGTGACGATCTCAGCTCCCACTGAAACTAAGATCCGTCGATTCCGAATATCCATAGATGGAGTATTTAATGCCATTAAATACTTGATTCCGTTTACGTACTATTTGTGTGACCCTACGGGTTTCAGTCAAGAGTAAGCTGTGGATTAATATCATTAATTCCACTTGAACTGAAGCGGCCTCTAGCTAGGCATTCAGCTCACTTGATCTCACTGAATTATTAACTTGTTAATTAATACTGAACCGCATTTATTAGACTTAACATAGAATGCATACTTGGACCAAGGGCATTATTTCCTTCAGTCTCCCACTTGTCCTTAGGGACAAGTGTGCATTTCCTAATTCCTTTGTCGCTCGATGCTTGCTCTTGAACATAAGGTAAGAGTTGTCATCCTTATTATGTCCAGAGGTGTTTCTCGGTTTCAGAGTTCAACTGATCAAATAAACAGATAATCATAGCCTATGATTCATCCGAGCACGGCCATGCATTTCACAGTTTCTAGCTCTCCGAGTGGCCTTGTACAACTTTTAAGCATCTCATCCCGATTTATGGGAGGACAATCCCAATCTTGCGATCTTGAGATTAGACTTCGTTTGATAGGTGATTACCTGAGCGTTGCCTTTATAGCCTCCTTTTACGGTGCGACGGTTGGTCAACGTCAAAGCAACCAGTTCTCAAACAAGTAATCTCAAATCACTCAGGTATTGAGGATTTAGTGTCTAATAATTTTAATGAAATTTACTTATGACAGATTTTCATCTCTTACAGTAAAGTTTCATAGGTCTTGTCCGATACTAGTCTTCCCAAAGTAAGTATCTATGCAAATGATTATGACATTGCCATGTCCACATAGTTCAAGAAACAGAACTACTAGTCATCTTGCATTCTAGTCGTCTAACGTTTTCTATGCGTCCAATTTTATAGAAAACTCCGACTAGGGACCATTTTCAACCTTTGACATTCAAGTTCACTTGATAGACATTTCTTAGTCACAGGACTGGTCCTGACAGTCTATCTTGAATATTTCGTCAAATTTGAAGGGACTCATCATTTAATACTAAACCAAGATTAAATGGAATATGAAAATACATTTCATATATGATAAATGTTCAACCCCAATGTTTTACAACCATGGGCCTCTAACCCATCTTTAAAACATTTCATGGAATTCAAAGCTATGCTTGATTTCCAGTGCTACAACGTGAGTGTTGCTTCTACCTTGTTGCATATGTTTAGTTATCATGCTTTGCCAATCTTAACATCCTTTTCATCGAATGTTCTTTGAGATATGATGATAAGATCTTTTCGAGTTTGTTTATTATGTGATCTAGTCTTTCTTACTTCGATGGTGGTTTACTCATTTTGCAATGAAGAACCATCAAGTTAGCAGACGTTTTTCTTGCTTCAAGAGTGGTTCTACGCATTTTTCAATGAAGAACCATCAAGCCAGCAGATAGGTGATCTACCCAAGTTCAGTGAAGAACTTTAAACAACCCTGTTTTATTGCTTCTTAGGCAATAATTACTTTTACTTCAACTGTATAGGTTGCTAGTGATGCTTTGTTTGGATTTACCTATCCAAGCAGTTCATAGATATGTGGAAGACTCTCCAACTATATCTTAGAACATAGAAATTATTATTTTAATTTCCCACGCAACAACTCATGGTCTTCAATCCATGTTGCCATTTCAAAACACGATGCTCTTTAGCTCGTCCTTGTCAATGGTTAACTCCAAAGGGTCTTGCTTGATCCTTTGCCAGTGTTTATGCGTGTAGCATCAATATTTAGCATATCTTTATTTCCTTGAATCAAGAACTATTCCTATGTACCTTTTCAAGTACCATAAGTGTTCTTGATCTCAATCTAGTTGATCTTCACTTAGATCAATAGAGATTGGTATATGTTCGTCATGCCTAAAGTCATACGATACGTTTTTGGCGATCCTCATATTATATTATATACATGATAAATTCTTTTGCAGAATAATTCCCAATTGAATTCTATTCATGTAACTTTAGCTCATTCAGTTACAGTAGATACTGAATCCAACTAAATTCTTTGACATATAATATAGGTGAAGAATCTCATTAGATTCTTTGATGTTTAACTTAGTAAATGCTTATACATAGTTCAAACATTCATTACTTAGATTTATTCATATGGATCGAATATCTCCAATGGAGTCTTCGTGTTTGATTTAGTAAATGCCATTACTAAACAATATCATAAGATCTTTGTAAATAGATCTTAATACCCAGTATGTACTAAGTTTCGCCTTGGTCCATCATTGATGAATAATTTCAAACCTAAGTCATTAGCATTTGAATGTTATTTCACAATAGAGAGATATGTGTGATACACATAGGACCAAATAAGATTTACGTACTCCCACTAAACTTCTTATATATCTATAAGAATTATGTATATTTTATGAAACTAAAATGCTTATTAGCTTCACTAAAATACAGTTCCAATTCCCAATTGCTTGCTTAATCTGTACTTAGATTTCATAAGTTAGCATTCCTTTTCAAGCATTTATTTGGATCCACAAATCCTATGACATGCCATGTACATAGTTTCTTTCCAACATTTGACTGAGGAAGATGTTTTGTCATCCAATTGCCATATGTACCAATATGCAATCATTGCTTGAATTATAGACTTAAGAATTACGATTTTGCATGAGGTTTCAACACAATCCATATCGTGAATTTGCTTGTAACCTTTAGCAACTAATCTAGCTTTGTGTGTGAACACAATTTCATGTTTGATGGTTTTTATCCTTAAAACAAACTTGCAACCAATAGGTGTGAAACTATTCTTGCAAATCAACAAAATTTCAATTTTGTCATCAAAACATTGAGTATGTTTTATGACCTCTAACCATTTAAAACATTTGAGTCTATATATGGCCTCTAACCATTTTAGGTAATCTGGGTTTCGTCATAGCTTTCTTACAGGTCACAAATTCATTAATCTACATGATAATAGTTTGACTGCAAGTTGTAGGTTTCTTCACTATCTAATAGAAGAATTGCATAGTTTCAGTGACCTGAACTCCATGTTTCTTCACTATCTAATAGAAGAATCTCATAGTTTCAGTGACTTGAACTCTATGCCTACAAGGGTATAGAACATCAAACAACAGAATATCAATAGCCACTTAAAAGTCCTTTGAATATTCTGTTCTCCTTGAAGCACTTGTAAAGTCTTCTAAGAGATGTCTATTCTTTAAAAGCCACTTCTAAAGTCCTTAAAGAATAAGTTCGAATTTTCTGAAGCACTTCGAAAAGCCTCCGGAATGTCTATTTATGTTTGTTGTTCGCCTCGAAAACTTTTGAGGTCTATTTTCTCCCACTTGTCATTTTGGAAACGAATCTCCAAAAGGACATTATTCCGAGCAAATAAACATTATGTTCTCAAAAATTCGTGGTAGAAATAATACCCTTGTGTCTCATTTGAATAAATCACAATGAAACATATATCTATACTTGGGCCTTAGTTTGTCGAATGACAAACACTAAGCTCCCACTGAGTTTTGCAACTCTCTAGATATATTTTATGAAAAGTTATTCTGAAATTTCTTTCAATAGCTTTGACGAATTTGGTTTAGTTTGGTGGTAGTTGAGCATTTTGTTTTAAAAATTATAGGAAAAAGTCTTTATGATTCATCATTGATCGAATCAAGTACCAATTGACTTCGATCATTCCAACGTAGATATGCCATATCTTATGGAGCTAGATTGTGAAATTACAACACACAATCATTGATGATCATATTTGGTCTCAAGTAATCATCAACATGATCTAACCTAGATCTTTATGATTTCTTGCCAAGTGGATTTTATACTTCTGAATCTTTGAACTAGCCAACAGATTCAACTTATATCACATTTGAGTAAATAAACCTATATTCACTCAAATCCATGTGAAATAATAAAGTCATAAATCTTTCTTTAGCTTTGAACTCTATTGTCTAGGCGTTCTAACAATAGTTCATATCTTTTGTTACTTTCAACAAGTAAGACTAGTTGTCTTAAAATGATCTAGAAATCAATCAACTTTCAAAAGTCCATTAAAATAGAGCTTGTGAATGTTAACTTGTTGACATGGTCTAAGCAACAATGCCAAAGATTAGTGGAACTCAAATCAAGGGCTTGATTGAACCTAGTAAAGTTCTTTAAAGAGTTGTTTGTTTTAATCAAGCATATTGACTCAACCTGTAATTGACCATTTCATTCAAATAAACAAACAAACATTGTTTTTGTTTTTCTTGAATGTGAGTCTTTCTGTGTTTGAAGCAGAAATTTAGGTATGCTGATTATGGAACAAAATAGCCATTAAGTTCCAGCCTTTGAAAGGACTTAAAACAAACTAGATGACCCTACAACTAATGTAGCATTGCCATGCTCCATTTCCCACTTGTAGGTCATTAGTGTATCCTAGCTTCCATTGTTTGAGTTATTACCGAAGTAAGAACCTCAAGCGGTATATGATACCAAGGAAGTTTGATTGCTAGGTCACTTCTCTTTAAACATAAACTTATAGGTAGAAACGGAATCGTAAATTCCTTTCATTTGTTCCTCGTTTTCCTATTTCTTGTACCCTTTCTTATAGTCTTAAGAATTGAATACTTTGTTAGACATGTCCAATGTCACCAACAAGGTTCTTTACCATTTTAATTTATGTTGAATATTCTGTTTCAACTAGATGATCTTACCAGAAGCTTCTAAAGTTCTCTAAGCATCGATCTATTCGAATGTCTAGGGACTAGACTCATTCGAGAATTAAATGGACAAAGATATTAGGTTGTTAACCATTGGTAAAGCTGAGCGTATTAAACTCAATGCTTTATGATCTCAAAACTACATTGTATTTTGAATTCACAAGCACCAATCGGTTTGCCATTCGATTTTGATTCTCGAAAACAACCATAAAAGTCGATATAAGAAACGTACATTTTAAATTGCTCATTTCTCTCATTTCCGTGAATCGTTCTTGGATTCACTACCAATCGAGGAAATTTACTGTTACCTTTCTAAAAGGATTTATTGCAGTGCAAGATATTTAATTATAAACAATAATTAAAACATAATTGAAGCATGCAAAGTCTAAACATTTATCATGAGTAACAACTTGAAAAGCAATCATGCAATTTAAACAAGTTATTAGCATTTTATTCGAATTTATTGTTCCGGCAGGTGTGAATAAAATGATTCCAAGATCCTAAAATCATTGAAGAACTAAGCACAGTTTGTCGACTTAATCCTAAAACATCTTAGGTAAGCAAAAAGCCTTTTGCTAATAGTCTAGAAATTATTCTTGGTTGATAGGTACGTCTAAGAACTTATTAGGTAAACCTATCGATTTTGCCACGACATAAAAGGACTCCTTACTTATATCGTTGAGTTTCACCAAAACTAACATGTACTCACAATTATTTGTGTACCTTGCCCCTTTAGGACCAATAAGTAACACCTCGCTGAGCGAAAACTATTACTAGATTGATGTAAAGTATATCCAAGCAAGTGTATATTTTGGCATGGCACCTTATAACTCAATTTTTAAGTTTGGAACTTAAGGCTCTTACTATGTTGGTTAGATTTTAAGTGAACTAAAATCCTTAATCATGCAACATAATCAAGCTTTTGATCTCATGCATTTTAAGACATATTTAAAAGCAATAAATAACTTAAAACATGCATAAGATAAATGTGATCTAGTATGGCCCGACTTCATCTTGAAGCTTTAACTTCAAAGTCCGTCTTGAAAATCTCCGTGGGAGGCACCATTTTCTTCAAATAGGATAAGCTATAATTAAAACTAATTACAACTATTTGATGGTACGCAGACCATATTTGAATTGAAAAACAACTTTGGTACTTTAGACCAATTACATTCAAATTAATGGTACGCAGACCATATTTTCTATCCTATTTGGGCCATACTAGTCACTTCATAACCTGCAAAACAGTACATATACAATATATACCATTCACCCGTTCATTATCATGAATGGCCCACATAGCTGGTTAGTAAAACACATTATGCATCACGTAAACATTTGCAGCAATTAATCAAGGGCACCAATAATCTACCAATTATTCAGTCCTTATTAATTCTAATCAAGTTGTTTTAACCTTAAGGATTTGTAGACCTAATCAAGAGTTTATGACTAAAAGCGCTCTTACTTAAACCAATAAATTCATATGCTTTACTAATTTTAAACATAAAAATGTATTTCAAGTCTAACCGGAAACATACAAATTTAATTAAAATTTAAAGCCCATATAAATTTATAATTGAATCCAAAAAGTTTAATTTAATTTCAGTCGTATTTAAATTAATTCATGATTTTAATTTTAGTAAAATAATTAGAATAAATAAAATTTATTATAATTACAATATTCAAAATTAAAATCCAAGAAAATAATTTAAATTATTAATTTTAAAATTAATTAAAATTACGTAAACTGAAAATTTCAAATTAAACATTCAAAACGATCTAATCGCAACGCAAACACCCTACGCATCGCACGCCCCTGGGCCACACGCACACAACCATCGCTGGCCATGTGCGCGCAGCCCATGCGCTCGTCGCATAGCTGCTGCATCTTCCATCGCAAGCCATCGCACAAGTGGTGCTCGCTGCGCGCTCGCCAGCGCTTGCTGCGCGCGCTCCAGCGAATGATGCACGCGAGCCATCGCTCGCTGTGCGCGAGCAATTGCGCGCGATCAATGCTGGGCGCAGCGCTCGTGGCACGCGAGCTTGCGCTCGCTGCGCGCGAGGCTGCGCGCGCTTGCGCGAGGCAGTGCGCGTTGTGGCGCAGCTCGCTTGGTGCCCACACGCGACTGCCATGCCTTGCCTTCGCCCATGCCCATTCATCCATAGCTCGTGGCCCACGACACAAGGTAGGGCTGCTGCCTTGTGCTCGTGCACCATGCCCCTGCTCATTGCACCATGCCCCTGCTCATTGCATTAAATTCATATGCTTTACTATACAACACCCCTTAAGGGTAACACGAAGCGTCATTGCTTTGTGCGTGCAAGTTTTATGAACGAATCGCATAAAATTTAAAAATTTATATTTAAAATTAATGACAAATTAATAAATAATATTAATTTCATAATTTTAGGGCGAAAAAATCGAAAATTTATTATTCAATTGATTTCCGATTGTTATGGATTCAAGCCTAGGTCATAAAAATTTAAAATTTATCATAAATTTACAATTTTTATGGTGGTTTTTAATCATAGGTTTATAATTAAATTATAATTAATTATGAAAATCAAATTAATTCTAAATTATTCTAATTTTCAACAAATTAATCATAATTACAAATTAGATTGCATAATTAACAAGGCTAGGCATTCAAACTTGTTAAACATATACAGTAGGTCAATCAAAAATTCAAGATTTATCAACAAGAATCGCAAATATTTAATTTAACATCTTAAATTTACGAAATTTTGCATTCGAAAAACTAAAACCTTCGAAAAGTCATAGTTAGGCTTCGAATTTGAGAATTCTGGGTTCGGCAGAAAAATACTAATTTTGTCAAAATTTTAGAATGCCTTTTACATGCGGAATTGACACAAAAATCACTCGATTTGGATGAGTAACGAAGAAACTGCCGAAAAACTGCGTACGTATAATTAAATAAACGCAATTTGCAATTAATTAACAATTACGAAAATTAATCACCCCTTTTAATTCTTGCAAATTTGTAATATTTAACCATGTTCATGCAATTTAGATTATGAAAATAATAAGAGGCTCGTGATACCACTGTTAGGTTATGATACATATGACAATTCATAAATCATGCGGAAACAACCATTAAGCCAGGAATACATATTATTTACACATAATCATATAGCATAATTTAGATGCATACTCTTTGTTGCGTACCTTCCCTAGCTGCGCCCGAACCGAACAAGAACAAGTCTTTAGGACTCCAAGTGTCGTCCCTCCGTAGATAGTCCACAGCACGTCCGGATCCGCCTTAAGATTGACCAACTAGAATCGCCCTTAAGGTACTAATAATTTCGGCTAAATGGGCAAGAGTTATGGCTGATTTTTCTGCTTAAAAATCCTAGTTTTGAATACTTGAAAACTTATGTATAAATAATGACCCCTAGGCCCTTATTTATAGAGGTATGGAAAAGGAATTGTAATCCTACTAGGATGTAGATTTGTTAATTAGAACTTTATTAGGACTCTAAATAACAAAGCAATTCTAATAAGATTAGGATTTTAATCTTCGCACGAATCCCAATAGAATTAGGATTTCCGGCATACGCATCGCACAAGCCGTGCACCCGCGCAGGCCTTGCGGCCCACGACAAGCGCACAACCCATGTGCGGTGCTGCGTGCGCGCGCGCGCCCTTGGCTGGGCCTGGCCTTGCGCTGGGCCTGGTCGAGGCGTGCGTTGCGTGCGGCTTGCTGGGCGATGGCCTGGCTTCGTGCTGGGCCTTCGTCTAGCGGGCCTCGTCCGATGCTAATTCGTACGATACGCTTCCGATTAAATTCCCGATTCCGGAATTCATTTCCGATACGAACAACATTTAATATTTCCGATTCCGGAATTAATTTCCGTTTCGAACAAATATTTAATATTTCCGTTTCCGGAATTATTTTCCGATTCCGATAATATTTCCGATTTCTGACAATATTTCCGTTTCCGGCAATATTTCCGATTCCGGCAATATTTCCATTTCCGATAATATTTTCCGATACGTACCATGTTTCCGTTTCCGGCAACATCTACGACTTGGATAATATTTATATTCCGATACGATCCATATTTCCGTTTCCGGCGATATCATCGTTTCCGGAGTATTCATTTCTTGCCTGTGACGATCTCAGCTCCCACTGAAACCAAGATCCGTCGATTCCGAATATCCATAGATGGAGTATTTAATGCCATTAAATACTTGATCCGTTTACGTACTATTTGTGTGACCCTACGGGTTCAGTCAAGAGTAAGCTGTGGATTAATATCATTAATTCCACTTGAACTGAAGCGGCCTCTAGCTAGGCATTCAGCTCACTTGATCTCACTGAATTATTAACTTGTTAATTAATACTGAACCGCATTTATTAGACTTAACATAGAATGCATACTTGGACCAAGGGCATTATTTCCTTCACTTGGGCCATGTCGTGCCCTTGCTTACCTTTCTTGGGTCTTGCTTACCTTGCTTGGGCCATGTCGTGCCCTTGCTTACCTTCTTGGGTGATGCTTACCTTGCTTGGGCCATGTCGTGCCCTTGCTTACCTTTCTTGGGTCATGCTTACCTTGCTTGGGCCATGTCGTACCCTTGCTTACCTTTCTTGGGTCATGCCTTGCCTTGCTTGGGCCATGTCATGCCCTTGCTTACCTTTCTTGGGTGATGCTTACCTTGCTTGGGCCATGTCGTGCCCTTGCTTACCTTTCTTGGGTCATGCTTACCTTGCTTGGGCCATGTCGTACCCTTGCTTACCTTTCTTGGGTCATGCCTTGCCTTGCTTGGGCCATGTCGTGCCCTTGCTTACCTTTCTTGGGTCATGCCTTGCCTTGCTTGGGACATGTCGTGCTATTGCTTACCTTTCTTGGGTCATGCCTTGCCTTGCTTGGGCCATGTCGTGCCCTTGCTTACCTTTCTTGGGTCATGCTTACCTTGTTTGGGCCATGTCGTGCCCTTGCTTACCTTTCTTGGTCATGCCTTGCCTTGCTTGGCCATGTCGTGCCCTTGCTTACCTATCTTGGGTCATGCCTTGCCTTGCTTGGGACATGTCGTGCCCTTGCTTACCTTTCTTGGGTCATGCCTTGCCTTGCTTGGGCCATGTCGTGCCCTTGCTTACCTTTCTTGGGTCATGCTTACCTTGTTTGGGCCATGTCGTGCCCTTGCTTACCTTTCTCGGTCATGCCTTGCCTTGCTTGGCCATGTCGTGCCCTTGCTTACCTATCTTGGGTCATGCCTTGCCTTGCTTGGGCCATGTCGTGCCCTTGCTTACCTTTCTTGGGTCATGCCTTGCCTTGCTTGGGCCATGTCGTGCCCTTGCTTACCTTTCTTGGGTCATGCTTACCTTGTTTGGGCCATGTCGTGCCCTTGCTTACCTTTCTTGGTCATGCCTTGCCTTGCCTGGGCCATGTCGTGCCCTTGCTTACCTTTCTTGGGTCATGCCTTGCCTTGCTTGGGCCATGTCGTGCCCTTGCTTACCTTTCTTGGGTCATGCTTACCTTGTTTGGGCCATGTCGTGCCCTTGCTTACCTTTCTTGGTCATGCCTTGCCTTGCTTGGGCCATGTCGTGCCCTTGCTTACCTTTCTTGGGTCATGCTTGCCTTGCTTGGGCCATGTCGTGCCCTTGCTTACCTGTCTTGGGTCATGCTTACCTTGCTTGGGACATGTCGTACCCTTTCTTACCTTTCTTGGGTCATGCCTTGCCTTGCTTGGGCCATGTCGTGCCCTTGCTTACCTTTCTTGGGTCATGCCTTGCCTTGCTTGGGACATGTCGTGCCCTTGCTTACCTTTTTTGGGTCATGCCTTGCCTTGCTTGGGCCATGTCGTGCCCTTGCTTACCTTTCTTGGGTCATGCTTACCTTGTTTGGGCCATGTCGTGCCCTTGCTTACCTTTCTTGGTCATGCCTTGCCTTGCTTGGCCATGTCGTGCCCTTGCTTACCTATCTTGGGTCATGCCTTGCCTTGCTTGGGACATGTCGTGCCCTTGCTTACCTTTCTTGGGTCATGCCTTGCCTTGCTTGGGCCATGTCGTGCCCTTGCTTACCTTTCTTGGGTCATGCTTACCTTGTTTGGGCCATGTCGTGCCCTTGCTTACCTTTCTCGGTCATGCCTTGCCTTGCTTGGCCATGTCGTGCCCTTGCTTACCTATCTTGGGTCATGCCTTGCCTTGCTTGGGCCATGTCGTGCCCTTGCTTACCTTTCTTGGGTCATGCCTTGCCTTGCTTGAGCCATGTCGTGCCCTTGCTTGCCTTTCTTGGGTCATGCCTTGCCTTGATTGGGCCATGTCGTGTCCTTGCTTGCCTTTCTTGGGTCATGCCTTGCCTTGCTTGACCCATGTCGTGCCCTTGCTTACCTTTCTTGGGTCATGCTTCCTTTGCTTGGGCCATGTCGTGCCCTTGCTTACCTTTCTTGGGTCATGCCTTGCCTTGCTTGGGCCATGTCGTGCCCTTGCTTACCTTTCTTGGGTCATGCCTTGCCTTGCTGGGCCATGTCGTGCCCTTGCTTACCTTTCTTGGGTCATGCTTACCTTGTTTGGGCCATGTCGTGCCCTTGCTTACCTTTCTTGGTCATGCCTTGCCTTGCTTGGCCATGTCGTGCCCTTGCTTACCTATCTTGGGTCATGCCTTGCCTTGCTTGGGCCATGTCGTGCCCTTGCTTACCTTTCTTGTGTCATGCCTTGCCTTGCTTGGGCCATGTCGTGCCCTTGCTTGCCTTTCTTGGGTCATGCCTTGCCTTGCTTGGGCCATGTCGTGCCCTTGCTTGCCTTTCTTGGGTCATGCTTACCTTGCTTGGGCCATGTCGTGCCCTTGCTTACCTTTCTTGGGTCATGCCTTGCCTTGCTTGGGCCATGTCGTGCCCTTGCTTACCTTTCTTGGGTCATGCCTTGCCTTGCTTGGGCCAAGTCGTGCCCTTGCTTGCCTTTCTTGGGTCATGCTTACCTTGCTTGGGCCATGTCGTGCCCTTGCTTCCCTTTCTTGGGTCATGCCTTGCCTTGCTTGGGCCATGTCGTGACCTTGCTTACCTTTCTTGGGTCATGCTTACCTTGCTTGGGCCATGTCGTGCCCTTGCTTACCTTTCTTGGGTCATGCCGTGCCTTGCTTGGGCCATGTCGTGCCCTTGCTTACCTTTCTTGGGTCATGCTTCCCTTGCTTGGGCCATGTCGTGCCCTTGCTTACCTATCTTGGGTCATGCCTTGCCTTGCTTGGGACATGTCGTGCCCTTGCTTACCTTTCTTGGGTCATGCCTTGCCTTGCTTGGGCCATGTCGTGCCCTTGCTTACCTTTCTTGGGTCATGCTTACCTTGTTTGGGCCATGTCGTGCCCTTGCTTACCTTTCTCGGTCATGCCTTGCCTTGCTTGGCCATGTCGTGCCCTTGCTTACCTATCTTGGGTCATGCCTTGCCTTGCTTGGGCCATGTCGTGCCCTTGCTTACCTTTCTTGGGTCATGCCTTGCCTTGCTTGGGCCATGTCGTGCCCTTGCTTACCTTTCTTGGGTCATGCTTACCTTGTTTGGGCCATGTCGTGCCCTTGCTTACCTTTCTTGGTCATGCCTTGCCTTGCCTGGGCCATGTCGTGCCCTTGCTTACCTTTCTTGGGTCATGCCTTGCCTTGCTTGGGCCATGTCGTGCCCTTGCTTACCTTTCTTGGGTCATGCTTACCTTGTTTGGGCCATGTCGTGCCCTTGCTTACCTTTCTTGGTCATGCCTTGCCTTGCTTGGGCCATGTCGTGCCCTTGCTTACCTTTCTTGGGTCATGCTTGCCTTGCTTGGGCCATGTCGTGCCCTTGCTTACCTGTCTTGGGTCATGCTTACCTTGCTTGGGACATGTCATACCCTTTCTTACCTTTCTTGGGTCATGCCTTGCCTTGCTTGGGCCATGTCGTGCCCTTGCTTACCTTTCTTGGGTCATGCCTTGCCTTGCTTGGGACATGTCGTGCCCTTGCTTACCTTTTTTGGGTCATGCCTTGCCTTGCTTGGGCCATGTCGTGCCCTTGCTTACCTTTCTTGGGTCATGCTTACCTTGTTTGGGCCATGTCGTGCCCTTGCTTACCTTTCTTGGTCATGCCTTGCCTTGCTTGGCCATGTCGTGCCCTTGCTTACCTATCTTGGGTCATGCCTTGCCTTGCTTGGGACATGTCGTGCCCTTGCTTACCTTTCTTGGGTCATGCCTTGCCTTGCTTGGGCCATGTCGTGCCCTTGCTTACCTTTCTTGGGTCATGCTTACCTTGTTTGGGCCATGTCGTGCCCTTGCTTACCTTTCTCGGTCATGCCTTGCCTTGCTTGGCCATGTCGTGCCCTTGCTTACCTATCTTGGGTCATGCCTTGCCTTGCTTGGGCCATGTCGTGCCCTTGCTTACCTTCTTGGGTCATGCCTTGCCTTGCTTGAGCCATGTCGTGCCCTTGCTTGCCTTTCTTGGGTCATGCCTTGCCTTGCTTGGGCCATGTCGTGTCCTTGCTTGCCTTTCTTGGGTCATGCCTTGCCTTGCTTGACCCATGTCGTGCCCTTGCTTACCTTTCTTGGGTCATGCTTCCTTTGCTTGGGCCATGTCGTGCCCTTGCTTACCTTTCTTGGGTCATGCCTTGCCTTGCTTGGGCCATGTCGTGCCCTTGCTTACCTTTCTTGGGTCATGCCTTGCCTTGCTTGGGCCATGTCGTGCCCTTGCTTACCTTTCTTGGGTCATGCTTACCTTGTTTGGGCCATGTCGTGCCCTTGCTTACCTTTCTTGGTCATGCCTTGCCTTGCTTGGCCATGTCGTGCCCTTGCTTACCTATCTTGGGTCATGCCTTGCCTTGCTTGGGCCATGTCGTGCCCTTGCTTACCTTTCTTGTGTCATGCCTTGCCTTGCTTGGGCCATGTCGTGCCCTTGCTTTGCCTTTCTTGGTCATGCCTTGCCTTGCTTGGGCCATGTCGTGCCCTTGCTTGCCTTTCTTGGGTCATGCTTACCTTGCTTGGGCCATGTCGTGCCCTTGCTTACCTTTCTTGGGTCATGCCTTGCCTTGCTTGGGCCATGTCGTGCCCTTGCTTACCTTTCTTGGGTCATGCCTTGCCTTGCTTGGGCCAAGTCGTGCCCTTGCTTGCCTTTCTTGGGTCATGCTTACCTTGCTTGGGCCATGTCGTGCCCTTGCTTCCCTTTCTTGGGTCATGCCTTGCCTTGCTTGGGCCATGTCGTGACCTTGCTTACCTTTCTTGGGTCATGCTTCCTTTGCTTGGGCCATGTCGTGCCCTTGCTTACCTTTCTTGGGTCATGCCTTGCCTTGCTTGGGCCATGTCGTGCCCTTGCTTACCTTTCTTGGGTCATGCCTTGCCTTGCTTGGGCCATGTCGTGCCCTTGCTTACCTTTCTTGGGTCATGCCTTGCCTTGCTTGGGCCATGTCGTGCCCTTGCTTACCTTTCTTGGGTCATGCCTTGCCTTGCTTGGGCCATGTCGTGCCCTTGCTTGCCTTTCTTGGGTCATGCTTACCTTGCTTGGGCCATGTCGTGCCCTTGCTTACCTTTCTTGGGTCATGCCTTGCCTTGCTTGGGCCATGTCGTGCCCTTGCTTACCTTTCTTGGGTCATGCCTTGCCTTGCTTGGGCCATGTCGTGCCCTTGCTTACCTTTCTTGGGTCATGCCTTGCCTTGCTTGGGCCATGTCGTGCCCTTGCTTACCTTTCTTGGGTCATGCCTTGCCTTGCTTGGGCCATGTCGTGCCCTTGCTTGCCTTTCTTGGGTCATGCTTACCTTGCTTGGGCCATGTCGTGCCCTTGCTTACCTTTCTTGGGTCATGCCTTGCCTTGCTTGGGCCATGTCGTGCCCTTGCTTACCTTTCTTGGGTCATGCTTCCTTTGCTTGGGCCATGTCGTGCCCTTGCTTACCTTTCTTGGGTCATGCCTTGCCTTGCTTGGGCCATGTCGTGCCCTTGCTTACCTTTCTTGGGTCATGCCTTGCCTTGCTTGGGCCATGTCGTGCCCTTGCTTACCTTTCTTGGGTCATGCCTTGCCTTGCTTGGGCCATTGTCGTGCCCTTGCTTACCTTTCTTGGGTCATGCCTTGCCTTGCTTGGGCCATGTCGTGCCCTTGCTTGCCTTTCTTGGGTCATGCTTACCTTGCTTGGGCCATGTCGTGCCCTTGCTTACCTTTCTTGGGTCATGCCTTGCCTTGCTTGGGCCATGTCGTGCCCTTGCTTACCTTTCTTGGGTCATGCCTTGCCTTGCTTGGGCCAAGTCGTGCCCTTGCTTGCCTTTCTTGGGTCAGGCTTACCTTGCTTGGCCATGTCGTGCCCTTGCTTACCTTTCTTGGGTCATGCCTTGCCTTGCTTGGGCCATGTCGTGCCCTTGCGTACCTTTCTTGGGTCATGCTTCCCTTGCTTGGGCCATGTCGTGCCCTTGCTTACCTTTCTTGGGTCATGCCTTGCCTTGCTTGGGCCATGTCGTGGCCCTTGCTTACCTTTCTTGGGTCAGGCCTTGCCTTGCTTGGGCCATGTCGTGCCCTTGCTTGCCTTTCTTGGGTCATGCTTACCTTGCTTGGGCCATGTCGTGCCCTTGCTTACCTTTCTTGGGTCATGCCTTGCCTTGCTTGGGCCATGTCGTGCCCTTGCTTACCTTTCTTGGGTCATGCCTTGCCTTGCTTGGGCCAAGTCGTGCCCTTGCTTGCCTTTCTTGGGTCATGCTTACCTTGCTTGGGCCATGTCGTGCCCTTGCTTACCTTTCTTGGGTCATGCCTTGCCTCGCTTGGGCCATGTCGTGCCCTTGCTTACCTTTCTTGGGTCATGCTTCCCTTGCTTGGGCCATGTCAGGCCCTTGCTTACCTTTCTTGGGTCATGCCTTGCCTTGCTTGGGCCATGTCGTGCCCTTGCTTGCCTTTCTTGGGTCATGCCTTGCCTTGCTTGGGCCATGTCGTGCCCTTGCTTACCTTTCTTGGGTCATGCCTTGCCTTGCTTGGGCCATGTCGTGCCCTTGCTTACCTTTTCTCGGTCATGCCTTGCCTTGCTTGGCCATGTCGTGCCCTTGCTTACCTATCTTGGGTCATGCCTTGCCTTGCTGAGCCATGTCGTGCCCTTGCTTACCTTTCTTGGGTCATGCCTTGCCTTGCTTGGGCCATGTCGTGCCCTTGCTTGCCTGTCTTGGGTCATGCCTTGCTTGCTTGGGCCAAGTCGTGCCCTTGCTTGCCTTTCTTGGGTCATGCTTACCTTGCTTGGGCCATGTCGTGCCCTTGCTTACCTTTCTTGGGTCATGCCTTGCCTTGCTTGGGCCATGTCGTGCCCTTGCTTACCTTCTTGGGTCATGCCTTGCCTTGCTTGGGCCATGTCGTGCCCTTGCTTGGCTTTCTTTGGGTCATGCCTTGCCTTGCTTGGGTCATGTCGTGCCCTTGCTTGCCTTTCTTGGGTCATGCCTTGCGTTGCTTAGCCATGTCGTGCCCTTGCTTGCCTTTCTTTGGTCATGCCTTGCCTTGCTTGGGCCATGTCGTGCCCTTGCTTGCCTTCTTGGGCCATGTCGTGCCCTTTCTTACCTTCTTGGGTCATGCCTTGCCTTGCTTGGGCCATGTCGTGCCCTTGCTTACCTTTCTTGGGTCATGCCCTTGCCTTGCTTGGGACATGTCGTGCCCTTGCTTACCTTTCTGGGTCATGCCTTGCCTTGCTTGGGCCATGTCGTGCCCTTGCTTACCTTTCTTGGGTCATGCTTACCTTGTTTGGGCCATGTCGTGCCCTTGCTTACCTTTCTTGGGTCATGCTTCCTTTGCTTGGGCCATGTCGTGCCCTTGCTTACCTTTCTTGGGTCATGCCTTGCCTTGCTTGGGCCATGTCGTGCCCTTGCTTACCTTTCTTGGGTCATGCCTTGCCTTGCTTGGGCCATGTCGTGCCCTTGCTTACCTTTCTTGGGTCATGCCTTGCCTTGCTTGGGCCATGTCGTGCCCTTGCTTACCTTTCTTGGGTCATGCCTTGCCTTGCTTGGGCCATGTCGTGCCCTTGCTTGCCTTTCTTGGGTCATGCTTACCTTGCTTGGGCCATGTCGTGCCCTTGCTTACCTTTCTTGGGTCATGCCTTGCCTTGCTTGGGCCATGTCGTGCCCTTGCTTACCTTTCTTGGGTCATGCCTTGCCTTGCTTGGGCCAAGTCGTGCCCTTGCTTGCCTTTCTTGGGTCATGCTTACCTTGCTTGGGCCATGTCGTGCCCTTGCTTACCTTTCTTGGGTCATGCCTTGCCTTGCTTGGGCCATGTCGTGCCCTTGCTTACCTTTCTTGGGTCATGCTTCCCTTGCTTGGGCCATGTCGTGCCCTTGCTTACCTTTCTTGGGTCATGCCTTGCCTTGCTTGGGCCATGTCGTGCCCTTGCTTACCTTTCTTGGGTCATGCCTTGCCTTGCTTGGGCCATGTCGTGCCCTTGCTTGCCTTTCTTGGGTCATGCTTACCTTGCTTGGGCCATGTCGTGCCCTTGCTTACCTTTCTTGGGTCATGCCTTGCCTTGCTTGGGCCATGTCGTGCCCTTGCTTACCTTTCTTGGGTCATGCCTTGCCTTGCTTGGCCAAGTCGTGCCCTTGCTTGCCTTTCTTGGGTCATGCTTACCTTGCTTGGGCCATGTCGTGCCCTTGCTTACCTTTCTTGGGTCATGCCTTGCCTCGCTTGGGCCATGTCGTGCCCTTGCTTACCTTTCTTGGGTCATGCTTCCCTTGCTTGGGCCATGTCAGGCCCTTGCTTACCTTTCTTGGGTCATGCCTTGCCTTGCTTGGGCCATGTCGTGCCCTTGCTTGCCTTTCTTGGGTCATGCCTTGCCTTGCTTGGGCCATGTCGTGCCCTTGCTTACCTTTCTTGGGTCATGCCTTGCCTTGCTTGGGCCATGTCGTGCCCTTGCTTACCTTTCTCGGTCATGCCTTGCCTTGCTTGGCCATGTCGTGCCCTTGCTTACCTATCTTGGGTCATGCCTTGCCTTGCTTGAGCCATGTCGTGCCCTTGCTTACCTTTCTTGGGTCATGCCTTGCCTTGCTTGGGCCATGTCGTGCCCTTGCTTGCCTTTCTTGGGTCATGCCTTGCCTTGCTTGGGCCAAGTCGTGCCCTTGCTTGCCTTTCTTGGGTCATGCTTACCTTGCTTGGGCCATGTCGTGCCCTTGCTTACCTTTCTTGGGTCATGCCTTGCCTTGCTTGGGCCATGTCGTGCCCTTGCTTACCTTTCTTGGGTCATGCCTTGCCTTGCTTGGGCCATGTCGTGCCCTTGCTTGGCTTTCTTGGGTCATGCCTTGCCTTGCTTGGGTCATGTCGTGCCCTTGCTTGCCTTTCTTGGGTCATGCCTTGCGTTGCTTAGGCCATGTCGTGCCCTTGCTTGCCTTTCTTTGGTCATGCCTTGCCTTGCTTGGGCCATGTCGTGCCCTTGCTTGCCTTTCTTGGGCCATGTCGTGCCCTTTCTTACCTTTCTTGGGTCATGCCTTGCCTTGCTTGGGCCATGTCGTGCCCTTGCTTACCTTTCTTGGGTCATGCCTTGCCTTGCTTGGGACATGTCGTGCCCTTGCTTACCTTTCTTGGGTCATGCCTTGCCTTGCTTGGGCCATGTCGTGCCCTTGCTTACCTTTCTTGGGTCATGCTTACCTTGCTTGGGCCATGTCGTGCCCTTGCTTACCTTTCTTGGTCATGCCTTGCCTTGCTTGGCCATGTCGTGCCCTTGCTTACCTTTCTTGGGTCATGCCTTGCCTTGCTTGGGCCATGTCGTGCCCTTGCTTACCTTTCTTGGGTCATGCCTTGCCTTGCTTGGGCCATGTCGTGCCCTTGCTTACCTTTCTTGGGTCATGCTTACCTTGCTTGGGCCATGTCGTGCCCTTGCTTACCTTTCTTGGTCATGCCTTGCCTTGCTTGGGCCATGTCGTGCCCTTGCTTACCTTTCTTGGGTCATGCCTTGCCTTGCTTGGGCCATGTCGTGCCCTTGCTTACCTTTCTTGGGTCATGCCTTGCCTTGCTTGGGCCATGTCGTGCCCTTGCTTGCCTTTCTTGGGTCATGCCTTGCCTTGCTTGGGCCATGTCGTGCCCTTGCTTGCCTTTCTTGGGTCAGCCTTGCTTGCTTGGCCATGTCGTGCCCTTGCTTACCTTTCTTGGGTCAATGCCTTGCCTTGCTGGGCCCATGTCGTGCCTTGCTTACCTTTCTTGGGTCATGCTTCCTTGCTTGGGCCATGTCGTGCCCTTGCTTACCTTTCTTGGTCATGCCTGCCTTGCTTGGGCCATGTCGTGCCCTTGCTTACCTTTCTTGGGTCATGCCTTGCCTTGCTTGGGCCATGTCGGGCCCTTGCTTACCTTTCTTGGGTCATGCTTACCTTTGCTTGGGCCATGTCGTGCCCTTGCTTACCTTTCTTGGTCATGCCTTGCCTTGCTTGGGCCAATGTTCGTGCCCTTGCTTACCTATCTTGGGTCATGCCTTGCCCTTGCTTGGGCCATGTCGTGCCCTTGCTTACCTTTCTTGGGTCATGCCTTGCCTTGCTTGGGCCATGTCGTGCCCTTGCTTGCCTTTCTTGGGTCATGCCTTGCCTTGCTTGGGCCATGTCGTGCCCTTGCTTGCCTTTCCTTGGGTCATGCTTACCTTGCTTGGGCCATGTCGTGCCCTTGCTTACCTTTCTTGGGTCATGCCTTGCCTTGCTTGGGCCATGTCGTGCCCTTGCTTACCTTTCTTGGGTCATGCCTTGCCTTGCTTGGGCCATGTCGTGCCCTTGCTTACCTTTCTTGGGTCATGCCTTGCCTTGCTTGGGCCATGTCGTGCCCTTGCTTACCTTTCTTGGGTCATGCTTACCTTGCTTGGGCCATGTCGTGCCCTTGCTTACCTTTCTTGGGTCATGCCTTGCCTTGCTTGGGCCATGTCGTGCCCTTGCTTACCTTTCTTGGGTCATGCTTGCCTTGCTTGGGCCATGTCGTGCCCTTGCTTACCTTTCTTGGGTCATGCCTTGCCTTGCTTGGGCCATGTCGTGCCCTTGCTTACCTTTCTTGGGTCATGCCTTGCCTTGCTTGGGCCATGTCGTGCCCTTGCTTACCTTTCTTGGGTCATGCTTACCTTGCTTGGGCCATGTCGTGCCCTTGCTTACCTTTCTTGGGTCATGCCTTGCCTTGCTTGGGCCATGTCGTGCCCTTGCTTACCTTTCTTGGGTCATGCCTTGCCTTGCTTGGGCCATGTCGTGCCCTTGCTTGCCTTTCTTGGGTCATGCTTACCTTGCTTGGGCCATGTCGTGCCCTTGCTTACCTTTCTTGGGTCATGCCTTGCCTTGCTTGGGCCATGTCGTGCCCTTGCTTACCTTTCTTGGGTCATGCCTTGCCTTGCTTGGGCCATGTCGTGCCCTTGCTTACCTTTCTTGGGTCATGCCTTGCCTTGCTTGGGCCATGTCGTGCCCTTGCTTACCTTTCTTGGGTCATGCCTTGCCTTGCTTGGGCCATGTCGTGCCCTTGCTTGCCTTTCTTTGGTCATGCCTTGCCTTGCTTGGGCCATGTCGTGCCCTTGCTTGCCTTTCTTGGGCCATGTCGTGCCCTTGCTTACCTTTCTTGGGTCATGCCTTGCCTTGCTTGGGCCATGTCGTGCCCTTGCTTACCTTTCTTGGGTCATGCCTTGCCTTGCTTGGGCATGTCGTTGCCCTTGCTTACCTTTCTTGGGTCATGCCTTGCCTTGCTTGGGCCATGTCGTGCCCTTGCTTACCTTTCTTGGGTCATGCTTACCTTGTTGGGCCATGTCGTGCCTGCTGCTTTGGCCTTGCTACTTTCTTGGTCATGCCTTGCCCTTGCTTGGGCCATGTCGTGCCCTTGCTTACCTATCTTGGGTCATGCCTTGCCTTGCTTGGGACATGTCGTGCCCTTGCTTACCTTTCTTGGGTCAGGCCTTGCCTTGCTTGGGCCATGTCGTGCCCTTGCTTACCTTTCTTGGTCATGCTTACCTTGTTTGGGCCATGTCCGTGCCCTTGCTTACCTTTCTGGGTCATGCCTTGCCTTGCTTGGCCATGTCGTGCCCTTGCTTACCTATCTTGGGGTCATGCCTTGCCTTGCTTGGGCCATGTCGTGCCCTTGCTTACCTTTCTTGGGTCATGCCTTGCCTTGCTTGGGCCATGTCGTGCCCTTGCTTACCTTTCTTGGGTCATGCTTACCTTGCTTGGGCCATGTCGTGCCCTTGCTTACCTTTCTTGGGTCATGCCTTGCCTTGCTTGGGCCATGTCGTGCCCTTGCTTACCTTTCTTGGGTCATGCCTTGCCTTGCTTGGGCCAGGTCGTGCCCTTGCTTACCTTCTTGGGTCATGCCTTGCCTTGCTTGGGCCATGTCGTGCCCTTGCTTACCTTTCTTGGGTCATGCCTTACCTTGCTTGGGCCATGTCGTGCCCTTGCTTACCTTCTTGGGTCATGCCTTGCCTTGCTTGGGCCATGTCGTGCCCTTGCTTACCTTTCTTGGGTCATGCCTGCCTTGCTTGGGCCATGTCGTGCCCTTGCTTACCTTTCTTGGGTCAGGCCTTGCCTTGCTTGGGCCATGTCGTGCCCTTGCTTACCTTTCTTGGGTCATGCCTTGCCTTGCTTGGGCCATGTCGTGCCCTTGCTTGCCTTTCTTGGGTCATGCTTACCTTGCTTGGGCCATGTCGTGCCCTTGCTTACCTTTCTTGGGTCATGCCTTGCCTTGCTGGGCATGTCGGCCATGTCGTGCCCTTGCTTACCTTTCTTGGGTCATGCTTACCTTGCTTGGGCCATGTCGTGCCCTTGCTTACCTTTCTTGGGTCATGCCTTGCCTTGCTTGGGCCATGTCGTGCCCTTGCTTACCTTTCTTGGGTCATGCTTCCCTTGCTTGGGCCATGTCGTGCCCTTGCTTACCTTTCTTGGGTCATGCCTTGCCTTGCTTGGGCCATGTCGTGCCCTTGCTTACCTTTCTTGGGTCATGCCTTGCCTTGCTTGGGCCATGTCGTGCCCTTGCTTACCTTTCTTGGGTCATGCTTACCTTGCTTGGGCCATGTCGTGCCCTTGCTTACCTTTCTTGGGTCATGCCTTGCCTTGCTTGGGCCATGTCGTGCCCTTGCTTACCTTTCTTGGGTCATGCCTTGCCTTGCTTGGGCCATGTCGTGCCCTTGCTTACCTTTCTTGGGTCATGCTTACCTTGCTTGGGCCATGTCGTGCCCTTGCTTACCTTTCTTGGGTCATGCCTTGCCTTGCTTGGCATGTCGTGCCCTTGCTTACCTTCTTGGGTCATGCCTTGCCCTTGCTTGGGCCATGTCGTGCCCTTGCTTACCTGTCTTGGGTCATGCCTTGCCTTGCTTGGGCATGTCGTGCCCTGCTTACCTTTCTTGGGTCATGCCTTGCCTTGCTTGGGCCATGTCGTGACCTTGCTACCTTTCTTGGTCATGCCCTTGCCTTGCTTGGCCATGTCGTGCCCTTGCTTACCTTTCTTGGGTCCTGCCTTGCTTGCTTGGCCTGTCGTGCCCTTGCTTACTTCTTGGGTCATGACTTGCCTTGCTTGCGGCCATGTCGTGCCCTTGCTTGCCTTTCTTGGGTAATGCCTTACCTTGCTTGGGCCATGTCGTGCCCGTGCTTACCTTTCTTGGGTCATGCCTTGCCTTGCTTGGGCCATGTCGTGCCCTTGCTTACCTTTCTTGGGTCATGCTTGCCTTGCTTGGGCCATGTCGTGCCCTTGCTTCCCTTTCTTGGGTCATTGCCTTGCCTTGCTTGGGCCATGTCGTGCCCTTGCTTACCTTTCTTGGGTCATGCCTTGCCTTGCTTGGGCCATGTCGTGCCCTTGCTTCCTTTCTTGGGTCATGCCTTGCCTTGCTTGGGCCAAGTCGTGCCCTTGCTTGCCTTTCTTGGGTCATGCTTACCTTGCTTGGGCCATGTCGTGCCCTTGCTTACCTTTCTTGGGTCATGCCTTGCCTTGCTTGGGCCATGTCGTGCCCTTGCTTACCTTTCTTGGGTCATGCCTTGCCTTGCTTGGGCCATGTCGTGCCCTTGCTTGGCTTTCTTGGGTCATGCCTTGCCTTGCTTGGGTCATGTCGTGCCCTTGCTTGCCTTTCTTGGTCATGCCTTGCGTTGCTTAGGCCATGTCGTGCCCTTGCTTGCCTTTCTTTGGTCATGCCTTGCCTTGCTTGGGCCATGTCGTGCCCTTGCTTGCCTTTCTTGGGCCATGTCGGGCCCTTGCTTACCTTTCTTGGGTCATGCTTCCCTTGCTTGGGCCATGTCGTGCCCTTGCTTACCTTTCTTGGGTCATGCCTTGCCTTGCTTGGGCCATGTCGTGCCCTTGCTTACCTTTCTTGGGTCATGCCTTGCCTTGCTTGGGCCATGTCGTGCCCTTGCTTGCCTTTCTTGGGTCATGCTTACCTTGCTTGGGCCATGTCGTGCCCTTGCTTACCTTTCTTGGGTCATGCCTTGCCTTGCTTGGCCATGTCGTGCCCTTGCTTACCTTTCTTGGTCATGCCTTGCCTTGCTTGGGCCATGTCGTGCCTTGCTTGCCTTTCTTGGGTCATGCCTTGCCTTGCTTGGCCATGTCGTGCCCTTGCTTGCCTTTCTTGGGTCATGCTTACCTTCTTGGGCCATGTCGTGCCCTTGCTTACCTTTCTTGGGTCATGCCTTGCCTTGCTTGGGCCATGTCGTGCCCTTGCTTACCTTTCTTGGGTCATGCCTTGCCTTGCTTGGGCCAAGTCGTGCCCTTGCTTGCCTTTCTTGGGTCCATGCTTACCTTGCTTGGGCCATGTCGTGCCCTTGCTTACCTTTCTTGGGTCATGCCTTGCCTTGCTTGGGCCATGTCGTGCCCTTGCTTACCTTTCTTGGGTCATGCTTGCCTTGCTTGGGCCATGTCGTGCCCTTGCTTACCTTTCTTGGGTCATGCCTTGCCTTGCTTGGGCCATGTCGTGCCCTTGCTTACCTTTCTTGGGTCATGCTTGCCTTGCTTGGGCCATGTCGTGCCCTTGCTTACCTTTCTTGGGTCATGCCTTGCCTTGCTTGGGCCATGTCGTGCCCTTGCTTACCTTTCTTGGGTCATGCCTTGCCTTGCTTGGGCCATGTCGTGCCCTTGCTTACCTTTCTTGGGTCATGCTTACCTTGCTTGGGCCATGTCGTGCCCTTGCTTACCTTTCTTGGGTCATGCCTTGCCTTGCTTGGGCCATGTCGTGCCCTTGCTTACCTTTCTTGGGTCATGCCTTGCCTTGCTTGGGCCATGTCGTGCCCTTGCTTGCCTTTCTTGGGTCATGCTTACCTTGCTTGGGCCATGTCGTGCCCTTGCTTACCTTTCTTGGGTCATGCCTTGCCTTGCTTGGGCCATGTCGTGCCCTTGCTTACCTTTCTTGGGTCATGCCTTGCCTTGCTTGGGCCAATGTCGTGCCCTTGCTTGCCTTTCTTGGGTCATGCTTACCTTGCTTGGGCCATGTCGTGCCCTTGCTTACCTTTCTTGGGTCATGCCTTGCCTTGCTTGGGCCATGTCGTGCCCTTGCTTACCTTTCTTGGGTCATGCTTCCCTTGCTTGGGCCATGTCGTGCCCTTGCTTACCTTTCTTGGGTCATGCCTTGCCTTGCTTGGGCCATGTCGTGCCTTGCTTACCTTTCTTGGGTCATGCCTTGCCTTGCTTGGGCCATGTCGTGCCCTTGCTTGCCTTTCTTGGGTCATGCTTACCTTGCTTGGGACATGTCGTGCCCTTGCTTACCTTTCTTGGGTCATGCCTTGCCTTGCTTGGGCCAATGTCGTGCCCTTGCTTACCTTTCTTGGGTCATGCCTTGCCTTGCTTGGGCCAAGTCGTGCCCTTGCTTGCCTTTCTTGGGTCATGCTTACCTTGCTTGGGACATGTCGTGCCCTTGCTTACCTTTCTTGGGTCATGCCTTGCCTTGCTTGGGCCATGTCGTGCCCTTGCTTACCTTCTTTGGTCATGCCTTGCCTTGCTTGGGCCATGTCGTGCCCTTGCTTGCCTTTCTTGGGCCATGTCGTGCCCTTGCTTGCCTTTCTTGGGTCATGCTTTTCCTTGCTTGGGCCATGTCGTGCCCTTGCTTGCCTTTCTTGGGTCATGTCTTGCCTTGCTTGGGCCATGTCGTGCCCTTGCTTGCCTTTCTTGGGTCATGGATTGCCTTGCTTGGGCCATGTCGTGCCCTTGCTTGCCTTTCTTGGGTCATGCATTGCTTTGCTTGGGCCATGTCGTGCCCTTGCTTGCCTTTCTTGGGTCATACCTTGCCTTGCTTGGGCCATGTCGTGCCCTTGCTTAGAGCCAACAAATTTTTTTTCAAAAAATAAATTTTTTTAATATTTTTTTTGAATTTTTTTAGAATTTTTTTGATTTTTTATTTTTTTCAAAAAAATAATTTTTCGCGTCAAATCGGGTTTTGGACAAAAAATTATGCGTCAAATCCGTCGAATGATCCAAAATTTTCAATCCGTCTAATGTCATGGGCATGTGTGGTGTCGTAGGGGGGCCGACCATGCCCAACGGTGCCCACAAGAGAGTTTTAAGCCAACCTTGACCATCCATCCTTCCACTCTCACCCTCCCCCTATAGAGGTTTATTTTGAATTAGCTAAATTTTCCTAGTGAACACCCAAGTGACAGTAACATAATAATGGCTCAAAACTTGAGTTTTTGTCATAATAATGCCCCGTTTTTTTTGTTGGAAAACCTTATATGGGCATTAAGCTTCATTTTCATGATTTTTTTTTTTCAAAAAAATTATTTTTGTTTTCCGAAAATAGGGAAAATAGGGGTAAAAACGGGAAAAATAAGGGAAAAATTCAAAAAAATCTCAAAAAAATCCCAAAAAATCCCAAAAAATTCAAAAAATCCCAAAAAATTATTGGTGTTGAAATTTTTTATTTTTGGACCTAGGGGGGTGCCCGTGTGGTCCCGGGTTGCTATTTTAGGGGTAAAAACGGGGAAAATCCCAAAAAATTCAAAAAAATCCCAAAAAATCCGAAAAAATAGGAAAAGACATATAAATATATATAGAAAACATTGGTGTTGAAATTTTTTATTTTGGGACCTCGGGGGGTGCCCGTGTGGTCCCGGGTTGCTATTTTTGGAAAGTTTTCGGGAAAATTCATTCATAGTGGTCATTATTGTGCATGTGGTCCGATCGTTTTGCCTTGGGCCATGCCTTGGGTCCGATTGTTGTGCCTTGGGCCATGCCTTTCCCTTGCGTGCTTATGGATGCCATGCCCTTGGTCCATGTCAATGCGATCGTTAGGAATGCAAAACAGAAAACCATCACTCGCCCAAGGCCTGTATAGCACTTGGAGCAAACACTGAAGAGGTTTATCGGCGTGCGGTTCACGGAGCCCGCCAGCTAAAAAAACCAAACACCACTCACACGCGTAGCGTACCGCTTGGCCAAGAAACAACGAGCTTGCATCCCACGACCACAAAGTGGCCGCAAGGATGGGCTAGATGTCCCCCGACTAGCACCGTTTGACGTGAAAGAAACAAACAAATCGAGGCGGGACAACACTGGCTAAGGTTAGCTAACACAACGTCAACTAGAATTGGACTGCACCCACATGCCGCTTGATATCGCCCGCATCCGGGAACGGTCCGCATCGAGTTTCGGAAACATTAGCACACTAAAGCCAAAAGGGACAAGAGGTTTGTTCAAAGATCGACGACGAGATTTAGTCCGCTCTCTAGTGTGCTGCTTGGTCCTCTGCCCGCACACAAGAACAGTCCGAATCCAGTCATCGAGGCCCAAGCTCCCCTCGACTATAGTACCCGTTCCAGGTTTGCTCGAAGGAACGACGACGAGATTTAGTATGCTCTTGTGTGCTTCTTGGTCCGTTGCCCGCACACTAGAACACACCGCATCTGATCATGGATTCCCAAGCTCCCCTACAATACCTACGAGGTTTGTTCGAAGGACGACGTCAACTAGATTTTAGTCCGCGCTCGTGGGCTGCTCGGTCCGCTGCCCGCAAGAACAGACTGAAGGAAATAATGCCCTTGGTCCAAGTATGCATTCTATGATAAGTCTAATAAATGCGGTTCAGTATTAATTAACAAGTCAATAATTCAGTGAGATCATGTGAGCTGAATGCCTAGCTAGAGGCCGCTTCAGTTCAAGTGGAATTAATGATATTAATCCACAGCTTACTCTTGACTGAACCCGTAGGGTCACACAAATAGTACGTAAACGGATCAAGTATTTAATGGCATTAAATACTCTATCTATGGATATTCGGAATCGACGGATCTTGGTTTCAGTGGGAGCTGAGATCGTCACAGGCAAGAAATGAATACTCCGGAAACGATGATATTACCGGAAACGGAAATATGGATCGTATCGGAAATATAAATATTATCCAAGTCGTAGATGTTGCCGGAAACGGAAACATGGTACGTATCGGAAAATATTATCAGAAATGGAAATATTACCAGAATCGGAAATATTGCCGGAAACGGAAATATTGTCAGAATCGGAAATATTACCGGAATCGAAAAATAATTCCGGAAACGGAAATATTAAATATTTGTTCGAAACGGAAATTAATTCCGGAATCGGAAATGTTAAATATTGTTCGTATCGGAAATGAATTCCGGAATCGGAAATTTAATCGGAAGCGTATCGTACGAATAAGCATCGGACGAGGCATGCCGGACGAGGGCCCAGCACGAAGCCAGGCCATCGCCCATCAAGCCAAGCGCGCCACACAAACAGCCACGCCAGGCCCAGCGCAAGGCCAGGCCCAGCAGGCCGTGGCAGCGCGCACAGCGCGCGCAGCGCGCGCGGGTGCTTGCGTGGGCTTGTGGCTCGCGCAGGCCTCGCTGCGTGGGCTGCTGCTCGCACGCACGCATGGGCGGCCCATCGAGGCTGCCGTGTGTGTGTGCGTAAGTGTTTGTGTTCGTGCACGTTTCCTAAAACGTGCAGAGTTCGGTTAATGATTAAATTCCTAATTCTATTTGATAAAATAATTAAATTAGAGTTCTTGTAGGATTCTAGGTTTAATTAATTTGTATCTGAATAGGATTCCAATTCCCTTTCCATAACCCTATAAATATGTGGCCTGGGTTCACAATTTATAACGAGTTTCAAAGTATTCAAAGTGAGTTTTTGAGAGAAAAATTCAGCCACACATCTTGCTCAAAAGTGCCGAAAATTCTAGTACCTTAAGGGCGATTCTAGTTGGTCAATCTTAAGGCGGATCCGGACGTGCTGTGGACTATCTACGGAGGGACGACACTTGGAGTCCTAAAGACTTGTTCTTGTTCGGTTCGGGCGCAGCTAGGGAGGGCACGCAACAAAGAGTATGCATCTAAATTATGCTATATGATTATGTGTAAATAATATGTATTCCTGGGTTAATGGTTGTTTCCGCATGATTTATGTAATATCATATGTATCATAACCTAACAGTGGTATCACGAGCCCCTTATTATTTTCATAATCTAAATTGCATAAACATGGTTAAATATTACAACTTTGCAAGAATTAAAAGGGGTGATTAATTTTCGTAATTGTTAATTAATTGCAAATTGCGTTTATTTAATTATACGTACGCAGTTTTTCGGCAGTTTTTTCGTTACTCATCCAAATAGAGTGATTTTTGTGTCAATTCCGCATGTAAAAGGCATTCTAAAATTTTGACAAAAATAATATTTTTCTGCCGAACCCAGAATTCTCAAATTCGAAGCCTAACTATGACTTTTCGAAGGTTTTAGTTTTTCGAATGCAAAATTTCGTAAATTTAAGATGTTAAATTAAATATTTGCGATTCTTGTTGATAAATCTTGAATTTTTGATTGACCTACTGCATATGTTTAACAAGTTTGAATGCCTAGTCTTGTTAATTTTTTTTATTTATTTATTTTTTTTTTTTTTTTTTGGCAAATAATATATTATTATTACCAAAGAGGAAGCTAGCAAACTAGCTTACAAACAGTACAAGCTCCAAAACCAATTGAGCCACTGAGAGCAACAGAAAGCACAAAGGCCAAAACTGAAACAAAGGTCAAACAACAACACCCACAGCAAGCCAAAAGGCCTAAACTGAAACTAAACTACAAGTTTACATCAAGAGCAAGTTTCTTTGCTGATCAGTGGCTCTACAGGCCACTCGATAATTGATATCTCTAAGAAGATCAAGGGGACTTCTGCAGGAATGAGTGTAGACTTTTGCATTTCTTTGCAGCCATATTCCATAAAGACATTCAGGAAAGAACATCAGAAGCAACTTGAATCTGTCACCAGTTCTTTTGGCAGCTCTTGTCATCAACACCACTTCATTATCAAGCTGAGAAACAGGTCTGTGAAACTGTAAACAAGCAAGAACTGAAGACCAGATAGCAGCAGAGTAGCTACACTCAAAAAACAGATGTTGAGTAGACTCTGGCATACAAGAACATAAAGGACACACATTAGAGTCCACAATTTTCCACTTGAGAAGTCTATCCAGTGTAGGCAATCTTCCCAAAACAGCAAGCCAAGAGACAAACAAACTTTTTGGGGAAGCTTTATTATGGAAAATGATTCTCCTCCAGCTGACTTTATCACATGGCCCCATCAGCAGATGATACATGATTTGGATGGAAAAGACACCTCCCTTACTCACTGCACTCCACCCTCCAATGCTATCTATTAAACTCTGAGAGTTCAGAATTTTCCTCAAAGGCCAAGACATGTTAACAGGCCATTGAGTGCTCCCAACATCCCTCCCCTTTATGTAGTAAGCATGAACCCATTTACACCAAAGTCTATCCTTCTTATAAGTTATAGCCCAGAGGAGTTTAGCAACAGCTGCTTTGTTCTCCCAGCACATATCTTTCAGATTCAAACCACCAGCAACTTTGGGCAAGCAAAGCTTGTGCCAAGCAACCAGAGCTTTTTTTGAAGGGTCAGTGTTGCCTGTCCACAGGAACACCCTGCAATACCCTTGAATTTCTTTGATCACTTTCTTTGGCAAGATGAAAATCTGACACCAAAAGGATTGTAAACTCAGCAATATTGTTTGAACCAACTGGAGCCTACCTGCATAAGATAGATGCTTGACAGTCCACACTTTAGCTCTAGCCAACACCTTCTCAATTAAGGGTCTACATTGAGTATACTTCAGCTTCTTAGTTGAGAGGGGAACTCCCAAATATCTGAAGGGAAAGGAACCTTCAGGAGTAGAAACTGCATTGAGAATATCAGCTTTATCTTGACCATAAACACTCCCAACATAAATGTTACTTTTATCCATATTAGCCTCCAAACCAGAAGCTAGAGAAAACTTCTTAAAAGAAGCCAACATCATGTCAATAGAGATTAGATCTGCCCTACAGAATAGAAGCAAATCATCAGCAAACATTAGATGAGTAAGAGCCAGTTTAGCACATCTTGGGTGAAAGTTAAAATCAGGCTTGGTCTGCAACTGATGGAGATGTCTAGACCAGTATTCCATGCCAATAGCAAATAAAAAAGGAGACAAGGGATCTCCCTGTCTTAGCCCTTTTTTAGCTTTGAAAGGTGTACAAGGTTTCCCATTAATGAGCACACTGTAAGATACAGTGGAAATGCATGTGTACACCAATTGCACAAATCTATGAGGGAAGCCAAGAGCATCCATAACACTGATCAAGAAAGGCCATTCAATTGAATCATAGGCTTTCTTTAAGTCAATCTTGAGCATACATCTGGGTGAAAGATGGGCTCTAGTGTAGCCCTTAATGAGCTCAGTAGCAAGCAGAATATTGTCAGAAATTTGCCTCTCAGGAATAAACCCAGATTGACATTCACTAACAACCTGTCCAATCACCCCTTGCATTCTTGTAGTTAGAATTTTTGAAACAATTTTGTACACCACATTACAGCATGCAATTGGTCTGTACTCTTTAACTCTTGTAGGATTAGGAACTTTTGGAATGAGAGTAATAGATGTACAGTTGTACTGGGGAAGCATGAAATTGGTAACAAACACATCCTTCACTGCTCTATAAATATCCTGTTTGATGACAGGCCAAGCCTTTTTGAAAAAGACTGCATTTAAACCATCTGGACCAGGAGCCTTATCATTGCCAATCCCATGTAATGCCAAATCAATCTCATCATCAGTAACATCCCTGCACAGATCCTGTCTAGCATCATTATTTAGCCTAGAGCCATTTCTCACTGTTGGAATGTGAATAGAGGGAAGAGTGTTTGCAGAAGTGCCAAGCAGCTTTTTGTAGAAACTCAGAATTTCTGTTTGAATTAGATCAGGATCAACCAATTTAGTGCCATTATCATCATATAGGATGGCAATGCTATTGAATCTAACTCTTTCTTTCACAGTGGAAAGAAAAAGTGGTTGTTAGAATCACCTAGTTTTAGCCATTGGATCCTAGATTTTTGTCTCAATGCTATCTCATCAATTCTCAGCCAATGCCTAAGCTGTTTAATGCAAACCACCTCTTGGTTGAGAAGAGCAGGAGATCTACCAGTTTGCAAACTCTGTTGAACCTTATCAAGCTCACTTCTAGCAATGGTAATCTTCTCAGTAATACCAGAGAAGTCTTCTCTATGTAACTTCTTGAGTTCAGCCTTGACTTTTTTCAGCTTACACCAGAGCTTAAACATAGGAGTGCCATGGTATACTTCAGTAAAAGCTGCCTGAATAATAGCAGAAAAACTACTATGATCAGCCAAATAATTGAGAAATCTGAAAGGTCTACCTCCCTCCACCTTGTCTGGCAGACAGTTTATCAGTAAAGGGGAGTGGTCAGACATGGAAGGGTTTAGGTATTCAACCTGAACATTACTGAATTTATGAATCCATTCATCATTTCCCAAACACCAATCAATCCTGCTAGCAATTTTACCTTCACCAGTGCCTTTGTGCCAAGAGAAATAATGTCCTACACTCTTTACAGGACACAGCCCATTACTTGTAATAAACTCATCAAAATCCTTGGTTTCTGTTGCTGAAACAGGAGTACCATTGATTCTATCATCAGCAAACAGGGGAGAATTAAAATCACCAGTAATGACCCAAGGACAGCTACCTACACTTGAGGCAAGAGTAGTAAGAGAGTTCCACAAATTCTTCCTAGTGTCAATGGAGTGAAGACCATACACCAGAGTAACATACAATTCCACCACTCCATACCTATCCCTAATTTCACAGTGAATAAATTGTTCATGCACCTGTAACACATGGATATCAACTTCTTGATAAAGCCAGCCTACCCAAATTCTACCTCTGGGGTTTGCAGTGTAATTATTTTCCCATTTCCAATTTCTCCCAAACTTATTGACTACTCTAGAGAAATTGCTTTCCTTAACTCTAATTTCTAGCAAAGCAACAACATGAATATTATGGGTATGAATAAGGTGTTTTACCTCTGGGACCTTAATAGGATCATTAAGTCCCCTCACATTCCAGCTGCAAAGATTAACCTTCTTCATCAGGGGGTTCAGTAGTATTTTGCATCTCCATATCACCTCCTGTTAATTCTTTGAAACCCAATTCTGCAGGCAACACAGTAAATGGATTGCTAGGGCTCAAAGTCCTCATTCTAGATAATCCCTTAGTCCGTCTTGTCACAATTTTCCATGGAGTAGGATCAGATACATTGTTAACAGGCATCTCAGGAGTGTGCACAGCATTAGGTTGCTCCTGTTGTTCTGACATTGGATGAGCTTGTTGGACAGCTTTAGGAACCCACACCTTTTTGGCTACAGGTTTTGGTACTGGTGGTTTAGTCTTTTTAGTACAATCATGGCCTGCAGTACAGCAAACTTTACAATATTGTGGCAACCAGTCATAAGTAACAGCTTGCTTGAACATCCCACCCTTTGAATCCTCTATCCAGACACAATCAGGCAATGGGCTAGTGATATCCATTTCTATCAACACTCGAGCAAAAGATACTCTATCTTGCCTAGTCTTGTTAATTATGCAATCTAATTTGTAATTATGATTAATTTGTTGAAAATTAGAATAATTTAGAATTAATTTGATTTTCATAATTAATTGTAATTTAATTAGAAACCTATGATTAAAAACCACCATAAAAATTGTAAATTTATGATAAATTTTAAATTTTTATGACCTAGACTTGAATCCATAACAATCGGAAATCAATTGGATAATAAATTTTCGATTTTTCGCCCTAAAATTATGAAATTAATAATATTTATTAATTTGTCATTAATTTTATAAATTTTAAATTTTTTATGCGATTCGTTCATATAACTTGCACGCACAAAGCAATGGACGCTTCGTGTTACCCTTAAGGGGTGTTGTATAATGCGGGCATGCGACGACGAGCAAGGGAGCTCGTCGCCCGTGCGGCACGAATGCAATGAGCAAGGGCGTAGTGCACGAGCACAAGGCAGCAGCCCTGCCTTGTGTCGTGGGCCACGAGCAATGGACGAATGGGCATGGGCGAAGGGCGAGCCAAGGCAGTCGCGTGTGGGCAGCAAGCGAGCTGCGCCACAACGCGCACTGCCTCGCGCAAGAGCGCGCAGCCTCGCGCGCAGCGAGCGCAAGCTCGCGTGCCACGAGCGCTGCGCCCAGCGTTGCTCGCGCGCACAGCGAGCGATGGCTCGCGCGCACAGCGAGCGATGTCGCGCGCACAGCGAGCGATGGCTCGCGCGCACAGCGAGCGATGTCGCGCGCACAGCGAGCGATGTCGCGCGCCCAGCAAGCGATGGCTCGCGTGCGACGAGCGCTGGCGCGCGCGCAGCAAGCACCACAGCGTGCGATGGCTTGCGATGGAGATGCAGCAGCTATGCGACGAGCGCATGGGCTGCGCGCATATGGCCAGCAATGGCTGTATGCGTGCGGCCCATGGGCGTGCAATGCGTAGGGTGTTTGCGTTACGATTAGATCGTTTTGAATGTTTAATTTGAAAATTTCAGTTCACGTAATTTTAATTAATTTTAAAATTAATAATTTAAATTATTTTCTTGGATTTTAATTTTGAATATTGTAATTATAATAAATGTTATTTATTCTAATTATTTTACTAAAATTAAAATCATGAATTAATTTAAATAACGACTGAAATTAAATTAAACTTTTTGGATTCAATTATAAATTTATATGAGCTTTAAATTTTAATTAAATTTGTATGTTTCCGGTTAGACTAGAAATACATTTTTATGTTTAAAATTAGTAAAGCATATGAATTTATTGGTTTAAGTGGGAGCGTTTTTTAGTCATAAACTCTTGATTAGGTCTACAAATCCTTAAGGTTAAAACAACTTAATTGATTAGAATTAATAAGGACTGAATAATTGGTAGATTATTGGTGCCCTTGATTAATTGCTGCAAATATTTACGTGATGCATAATGTGTTTTACTAACCGGCTAAGTGGGCCATTCATGATAATGAATGGGTGAATGGTATATATTGTATATGTACTGTTTTGCAGGTTATGAAGTGAATAGTATGGCCCAAATAGGATAGAAAATATGGTCTGCGTACCATTAATTTGAATGTAATTGGTCTAAAGTACCAAAGTTATTTTTCAATTCAAATATGGTCTGCGTACCATCAAATAGTTGTAATTAGTTATAGCTTATCCTATTTGAAGAAAATGGTGCCTCCCACGGAGATTTTCAAGACGGACTTTGAAGTTAAAGCTTCAAGATGAAGTCGGGCCATACTAGATCACATTTATGTTATGCATGTTTTAAGTTATTTATTGCTTTTAAATATGTCTTAAAATGCATGAGATCAAAAGCTTGATTATGTTGCATGATTAAGGATTTTAGTTCACTTAAAATCTAACCAACATAGTAAGAGCCTTAAGTTCCAAACTTAAAAATTGAGTTATAAGGTGCCATGCCAAAATATACACTTGCTTGGATATCCTTTACATCAATCTAGTAATAGTTTTCGCTCAGCGAGGTGTTACTTATTGGTCCTAAAGGGGCAAGGTACACAAATAATTGTGAGTACATGTTAGTTTTGGTGAAACTCAACGATATAAGTAAGGAGTCCTTTTATGTCGTGGCAAATTCGATAGGTTTACCTAATAAGTTCTTAGACGTACCTATCAACCAAGAATAGTTTCTAGACTATTAGCAAAAGGCTTTTGCTTACCTAAGATGTTCTACGATTAAGTCGACAAACTGTGCTTAGTTCTTCAATGATTTTAGGATCTTGGAATCATTTTATTCACACCTGCCGGAACACATAATTTGAATAAAATGCTTAATAAACATTGAATTATGCATGTATGCTAGAATTTAAGTTTATTAAGAGAAACTGTGAATGGTTATTTATTTGTTTATTCTTTTCAATTGTAGTTTTAATATGGCAAACAACAATCAAAACATCATCATGGGTTCTGAGCTTATGGTCAAGCTGAACCTGACAAATTTTCTTGAATGGGAAGCTAAGCTAGTTGAAATAGTCAAACTCAATGGACTTGAGTATGTACTGTCACATCCCATGCCAAGCTACTATGCCCGAGACATGACCCCTGAGAGATTTTACGCCTGGGATGCGGATCTCAAAAAGGTTATGAGTCTCATGCTGAACAATATCCCTGATGATTGGGCAAAAAGGTTTGTAGCCTATGAACCTTTTACGCTCATCAAGAATCTGAGGGATATCTGTCGTGGAAGTACGGAGGACAGGGACCTGAACGTCCATGAGTTGATTGAATCAATGTCTGGTCTAAAGGTTAGTTCTCCCAACAGGTGTTATAGGATGGAGGTCCAAGAAACACATGTTCAGCTCCTTCGCACTAAACAGAGGGTAGGCGTCCCACTGAGGTTCCATGTGGATCTTATGTGTTCATATTTTGATCGCCTAAGTCTACTAGGAACACCAATAAGCGAAAGGATGGCAGTCTCTGTCTTGCTCAATTCACTACACAGTGGGTTTGGTCGCTTCAAGCAACTATACCTAAGTGAACCAAGAGAATAGGGAAGGAAATAATGCCCTTGGTCCAAGTATGCATTCTATGTTAAGTCTAATAAATGCGGTTCAGTATTAATTAACAAGTTAATAATTCAGTGAGATCAAGTGAGCTGAATGCCTAGCTAGAGGCCGCTTCAGTTCAAGTGGAATTAATGATATTAATCCACAGCTTACTCTTGACTGAACCCGTAGGGTCACACAAATAGTACGTAAACGGATCAAGTATTTAATGGCATTAAATACTCCATCTATGAATATTCGGAACCGACGGATCTTGGTTTCAGTGGGAGCTAAGATCGTCACAGGCAAGAAATGAATACTCCGGAAACGATGATATTGCCGGAAACGGAAATATGGATCGTATCGGAAATATGAATATTATCCAAGTCGTAGATGTTGCCGGAAACGGAAACATGGTACGTATCGGAAAATATTATTGGAAATGGAAATATTACCAGAATCGGAAATATTGCCGGAAACGGAAATATTGTCAGAATCGGAAATATTACCGGAATCGGAAAATAATTCCGGAAACGGAAATATTAAATATTTGTTCGAATCGGAAATTAATTCCGGAATCGGAAATATTAAATATTGTTCGTATCGGAAATAGATTCCGGAAATGGAAATTTAATCGGAAGCGTATCGTACGAATTAGCATCGGACGAGGCCTGCCGGACGAAGGCCCAGCACGAAGCCGGGCCATCGCCCAGCAAGCACGCACGCCACAAGCCCAGCGCGCACCAAGGCCACGGATGCGTGGGCCGCGCTGCATGGGCTGCTGCTCGCATGCGCATGGGCAGCCCTTGTGGCTGCCGTGTGTGTGTGTGAGTTTGTGCTCATGCGAGATTCCTAAAACTGCAAGAATTAGTGTGTGATTAAATTCCTATTCCTAATTAGATAAATTAATTAAATAGAATTCATGTAGGATTCTAATTTCAATTAATTCGTATCCTACTAGGATTGCGATTCCTTTTCCATAACTCTATAAATAAAGGCCTAGGGGTCATTATTTATATACAAGTTTTTAAGTATTCAAAACTAAGATTTTTAAGCAGAAAAATCAGCCAATATTCTTGCCTACCCAACCGAAAATATTAGAACCTTAAGGGCGATTCTAGTTGGTCAATCTTAAGGCGGATCCGGACGTGCTGTGGACTATCTACGGAGGGACGACACTTGGAGTCCTAAAGACTTGTTCTTGTTCGGTTCGGGCGCAGCTAGGGAAGGCACGCAACAAAGAGTATGCATCTAAACTATGCTAAATGATTATGTGTAAATAATATGTTTCCTGGCTTTATGGTTTTTCCGCATGATTTATGAACTGTCATATGAATCATAACCTAATAGTGGTATCACGAGCCCCTTATTATTTTCATAATCTAAATTGCATGAACATGGTTAAATATTACAAATTTGCAAGAATTAAAAGGGGTGATTAATTTTCGTAATTGTTAATTAATTGCAAATTGCGTTTATTTAATTATACGTACGCAGTTTTGACATCATCCGAATTGAGTAACGAAGAAACTGTTAATTTTCGTAATTGTTAATTAATTGCAAATTGCGTTTATTTAATTATACGTACGCAGTTTTTCGGCAGTTTCTTCGTTACTCATCCGAATTGAGTGATTTTTGTGTCAATTCCGCATGTAAAAGGCATTCTAAAATTTTGACAAAAATATTATTTTTCTGCCGAACCCAGAATTCTCAAATTCGAAGCCTAACTATGACTTTTCGAAGGTTTTAGTTTTTCGAATGCAAAACTTCGTAAATTTAAGATGTCAAATTAAATATTTGCGATTCTTGTTGATAAATCTTGAATTTTTGATTGACCTACTGCATATGTTTAACAAGTTTGAATGCCTAGTCTTGTTAATTATGCAATCTAATTTGTAATTATGATTAATTTGTTGAAAATTAGAATAATTTAGAATTAATTTGATTTTCATAATTAATTGTAATTTAATTAGAAACCTATGATTAAAAACCACCATAAAAATTGTAAATTTACGATAAATTTAAAATTTTTATGACCTAGACTTGAATCCATATCAATCGGAAATCAATTGGATAATAAATTTTCGATTTTTTTCGCCCTAAAATTATGAAATTAATATTATTTATTAATTTGTCATTAATTTTAAATATAAATTTTAAATTTTTATGCGATTCGTTCAAATAACTTGCACGCACGAAGCAATGGACGCTTCGTGTTACCCTTAAGGGGTGTTGTATAATGCGGGCATGCGACGACGAGCAAGGGAGCTCGTCGCCCGTGCGGCACGAATGCAATGAGCAAGGGCGTAGTGCACGAGCACAAGGCAGCAGCCCTGCCTTGTGTCGTGTGCCACGAGCAATGAACGAATGGGCATGGGCGAGGGGCGAGCCAAGGCAGTCGCGTGTGGGCAGCAAGCGAGCTGCGCCACAACGCGCGCTGCCTCGCACAAGTGCGCGCAGCCTCGCGCGCAGCGAGCGCAAGCTCGCGTGCCACGAGCGCTGCGCCCAGCACTACTCGCGCGCACAGCGCGCGATGTCGCTCGCCCAGCGAGCGATGTCGCGCCCCAGCGAGCGATGGCTCGCGCGCACAGCGAGCGAGCCAGCGCGCCCAGCGAGCGATGTCGCGCGCGCGCACTGCGAGCGATAGCTCGCGTGCGATGGGGCGCTGTGCGGAGGCTTGCGATAGGACAGCAGCAGCTATGCGACGAGCGCATGGGCTGCGCGCACATGGCCAGCAATGGCTGTGTGCGTACGGCCCATGGGCGTGCAACGCGTAGGGTGTTTGCGTTACGATTAGATCGTTTTGAATGTTTAATTTGAAAATTTCAGTTCACGTAATTTTAATTAATTTTAAAATTAATAATTTGAATTAATTTCTTGGATTTTAATTTTGAATATTATAATTATAATAAATGGAATTTATTCTAATTATTTTACTAAAATTAAAATCATGAATTAATTTAAATGCGACTGAAATTAAATTAAATTTTTGGATTCAATTATAAATTTATATGAGCTTTAAATTTTAATTAAATTGTATGTTTCCGGTTAGACTAGAAATACAATTTTATGTTTAAAATTAGTAAAGCATATGAATTTATTGGTTTAAGTGGGAGCGCTTTTTAGTCATAAACTCTTGATTAGGTCTACAAATCCTTAAGGTTAAAACAACTTGATTAGAATTAATAAGGACTGAATAATTGGTAGATTATTGGTGCCCTTGATTAATTGCTGCAAATGTTTACGTGATGCATAATGTGTTTTACTAACCAGCTATGTGGGCCATTCATGATAATGAATGGGTGAATGGTATATATTGTATATGTACTGTTTTGCAGGTTATGAAGTGACTAGTATGGCCCAAATAGGATAGAAAATATGGTCTGCGTACCATTAATTTGAATGTAATTGGTCTAAAGCACCAAAATTATTTTTCAATTCAAATATGGTCTGCGTACCATCAAATAGTTGTAATTAGTTATAGCTTATCCTATTTGAAGAAAATGGTGCCTCCCACGGAGATTTTCAAGACGGACTTTGAAGTCAAAACTTCAAGATGAAGTCGGGCCATACTAGATCACAAATATCTTATGCATGTTTTAAGTTATTTATTGTTTTAAATATGTCTTAAAATGCATGAGATCAAAAGCTTGATTATGTTGCATGATTAAGGATTTTAGTTCACTTAAAATCTAACCAACATAGTAAGAGCCTTAAGTTCCAAACTTAAAAAAAAAAAAAAAAAATAATAAAAAAAAATAAAAAAAATTGAGTTAAAAGGTGCCATGCCAAAATATACACTTGCTTGGATATCCTTTACATCAATCTAGTAATAGTTTTCGCTCAGCGAGGTGTTACTTATTGGTCCTAAAGGGGCAAGGTACACAAATAATTGTGAGTACATGTTAGTTTTGGTGAAACTCAACGATATAAGTAAGGAGTCCTTTTATGTCGTGGCAAATTCGATAGGTTTACCTAATAAGTTCTTAGACGTACCTATCAACCAAGAATAGTTTCTAGACTATTAGCAAAAGGCTTTTGCTTACCTAAGATGTTCTAGGATTAAGTCGACAAACTGTGCTTAGTTCTTCAATGATTTTAGGATCTTGGAATCATTTTATTCACACCTGCCGGAACACATAACTGAATAAAATGCTTAATAAACATTGAATTATGCATGTATGCTAGAATTTAAGTTTATTAAGAGAAACTGTGAATGGTTATTTATTTGTTTATTCTTTTCAATTGTAGTTTTAATATGGCAAACAACAATTCATTCAACATTCGATCAATTCTCGAAAAGGAGAAGTTGAACGGGAAAAACTTCCTTGACTGGCAAAGGAACTTGCAAATAGTTCTTATGCAGGAAGAAAAGGAGTATGTCCTAGATGAGGCGATGCCCGAAGCTCCTGGCGACGGGGTCACTCAGGCTGCCCTCAATCGTTGGATTGATGCCAACAAGGATGTGAAATGTCTAATGCTCGCCACCATGAGTGCGGATCTGCAGAAAACGTTCATCAACTCAGATGCTTTCACAATCATCAGTGAGTTGAAGAACATGTTCCAAGATCTGGCTCGAGTCGAAAGATTCGAGACTCATAGGCAAATTCTTGAGACCAAGCTTAAGAAAGGCGAGCCCGTAAGTCCACATGTTCTCAAAATGATTGGACTCATGAGAATATGAGTCGGCTGGATCAGCAATTTTCTCAGGAAATGGCTATAGACACCATCCTCCATTCTCTTCATAGCGGGTATGATCAGTTCAAACTGAACTACAGTATGAATAGTCTGGACAAAACGCTCACTGAGCTTCACGGTATGCTGAAGACCGCTGAGAAGACGCTCAAAAGTGATAAGCAGGATGTGCTTATGGTGCGTGGGGGCAAGTTCAAGAAATCTGGAAAGAAGAGGAATGCTAAGAAAGGTGGCAACAAGGCCAGCCCAACTAAGCAAACTGGCGCCAAATCTGCAAAGAGGAAGGTCAGTCAACCCACTTCTGAATCCGAATGCTTCTACTGCAAGAAGAAGGGGCATTGGAAGAGAGATTGCTTGAAGCTAAAGGAAGATCAGAAGAACGGAACAGTCGTTCCATCTTCAGGTATTTTCGTTATAGACTGTATACTTGCTAATTCAACTTCTTGGGTATTAGATACAGGTTGTGGCTCACACTTATGTTCCAATCCACAGGGACTAAGAAGAAGTAGAAAGTTAAGCAAGGGTGAAGTCGACCTACGAGTGGGAAATGGAGCACGGATTGCTGCATTAGCTGTAGGAACTTACTATTTGTCGTTGCCCTCCGGGCTAGTTTTGGAACTGGAAGAATGTTTCCATGTTCCAAGTCTTACTAAAAACATCATTTCAGTTTCTTGCTTAGATGCTAAGGGATTTTCCTTTATAATAAAAGACAATAGTTGTTCGTTTTATTTTAAAGAGATGTTTTATGGATCTGCTAGATTAGTCAATGGACTTTATTTATTAGATCACGACAAACAAGTATATAACATAAATACCAAAAAGGCCAAAAAGGATGATTCAGATCTCACCTATCTGTGGCATTGTCGATTAGGCCATATAAACTTGAAACGCTTAGAAAGACTTCAAAGAGAAGGAATTCTAGAACCATTTGACTTAGAGGATTATGGTAAATGCGAATCATGTTTACTTGGCAAAATGACAAAGCAACCTTTCTCTAAAGTTGGAGAAAGAGCAAATGAACTATTGGGTTTAATCCATACAGATGTATGTGGACCAATGAGTACAAATGCTAGAGGTGGTTTCAGCTACTTTATCACTTTCACTGATGACTTCAGTAGGTATGGTTATGTCTATCTAATGAAGCATAAGTCTGAATCCTTTGACAAATTCAAGGAATTTCAGAGTGAAGTAGAGAATCAATTAGGCAAGAAGATTAAGGCACTGCGGTCTGATAGAGGCGGTGAATATCTGAGCTATGAATTTGATGACCATCTGAAAGAATGTGGAATTCTATCAGAATTGACTCCTCCTGGAACACCACAATGGAACGGTGTGTCAGAACGGAGGAACAGAACCTTGCTAGACATGGTCAGGTCAATGATGGGTCAGGCCGAACTTCCATTAGAATTTTGGGGACATGCACTAAATACAGCTGCACTCACTATAAATAGAGCTCCGTCTAAAGCTGTCGAAAAGACTCCATACGAATTATGGTTTGGAAAGCCTCCAAATGTGTCTTTTCGTAAGATTTGGGGATGTGAAGTATACGTCAAACGATTAATTTCAGACAAACTTCATCCAAAATCTGACAAATGTATCCTTGTGGGCTATCCAAAGGAAACAAAGGGGTATTACTTCTACAATACATCTGAGAACAAAGTGTTGTTGCTCGAGATGGTGTCTTTTTGGAGAAGGATCATATTTCCAAAATGACAAGTGGGAGAAAAGTAGACCTCAAAGAAAATTCGAGTCGAACAACAAACTCTAGAGAATGCTCAAGATGACATTCAGGATGAAACTCAGAGATCTTTAGAAGAATCTGGTGAGAATCATGGTCAATCTAGAAATGTTACCCCGCATAGATCGCAAAGATATAGATCTCAACCGGAAAGGTACTTGGGTATTTTGACGAACGAGAGCTATGACGTTCTATTACTTGAAAGTGATGAACCTGCGACTTACAAGCAAGCTATGACGAGCCCTAGCTCCAAGCAATGGCAAGAAGCCATGCAATCTGAATTAGACTCCATGTCTGAAAACCAAGTATGGGATTTGGTCGATTTGCCAGATGGCTACCAAGCCATTGGAAGCAAATGGGTTTTCAAACTGAAAAAGGACAAGGATGGGAAACTTGAAGTTTTCAAAGCTAGATTGGTTGCAAAAGGTTACAGGCAAGTCCACGGTGTGGATTACGATGAAACCTTTTCACCAGTTGCAATGCTAAGTCTATTCGAATAATGTTAGCAATCGCTGCATATTACGATTACGAAATATGGCAGATGGATGTCAAAACTGCTTTCTTAAACGGCGTTTTAACAGAAACTGTGTTTATGACACAGCCTGAAGGTTTTGAGGATCCAAAGAATGCTAAAAAGGTATGCAAGCTAAAGAAGTCAATCTACGGATTGAAGCAGGCATCCAGGAGCTGGAATATACGTTTTGATGAAGCAGTCAGTGACTTTGGTTTCATCAAGAACGCGGACGAATCTTGTGTATACAAGAAGGTCAGTGGGAGCAAAATTGCTTTCCTAGTATTATATGTCGACGACATATTGCTTATCGGAAATGACATTCCTATGTTGAACTCTGTCAAGATTTGGCTTGGGAAATGTTTTTCGATGAAGGATCTAGGAGAAGCACAGTACATATTGGGCATCAAGATTTACAGAGATAGATCTAAAAAGATGATTGGACTTAGTCAAAGCACTTATATCAATAAGGTGCTTGATAGGTTCAAAATGGCGGACTCCAAGCGAGGCTACCTACCCATGTCTCATGGAATGACTCTAAGCAAGACTCAGTGCCCAAAACACTTGATGAGCGTAGACGAATGAATGGGATTCCATATGCATCATTGATTGGTTCAATAATGTATGCTATGATATGTACACGCCCGGATGTTGCGTACGCACTCAGTGCTACGAGCAGAATACCAGTCAGACCCAGGAGAGGCGCATTGGACTGCTGCCAAGAACATTCTGAAGTACCTGAAAAGGCACAAAGATGACTTCCTGGTCTATGGTGGAGATGATGAATTAATTGTTAAAGGCTATACGGACGCAAGTTTCCAAACCGACAAAGATGATTTCAGATCACAGTCTGGGTTTGTCTTCTGCCTCAACGGAGGAGCAGTAAGCTGGAAAAGTGCTAAGCAAAGCACCATTGCGGATTCTACAACTGAAGCGGAGTACATTGCTGCACATGAAGCAGCAAAGGAAGCTATATGGCTAAGGAAGTTCATAGGAGAACTTGGTGTAGTCCCCTCCATTAAAGGACCAATAGCCCTGTATTGTGATAATAACGGAGCTATTGCACAGGCAAAAGAGCCTAGACACCACCAGAGAGTCAAGCATGTACTTCGTAGATTTCACCTTCTACGAGAGTTCGTTGAAAGAAAAGAAGTCGAGCTAAGCAAAATTGGAACTGATGACAACATATCAGATCCATTAACTAAACCTCTGCCGCAAGCGAAGCACAACTCGCACACTGCAGCTATGGGAATCAAGCATATTGGAGAATGGCTTTTGATGTCTCTGTTAATGTTTTAAAGTTTAGAGTTTAAATCTTTGTAAAACATTATTGGTTAATCATTCACAATAAATGAAAGGAATTCATTTTTCCATTTAATTTGTGGTTTATTAAATGATGAGTCCCTTCAATTTGACGATATATTCAAGATAGACTGTCAGGACCAGTCCTGTGACTAAGAAATGTCTATCAAGTGACTTGAATGTCAAAGGTTGAAAATGGTCCCTAATCGGAGTTTTCTATAAAATTGGACGCATAGAAAACGTTAGACGATTAGAATGCAAGATGACTAGTAGTTCTGTTTCTTGAACTATGTGGACATGGCAATGTCATAATCATTGCATAGATACTTACTTTGGGAAGACTAGTATCGGACAAGACCTATGAAACTTTACTGTAAGAGATGAAAGTCTGTCATAAGTAATTTCATTAAATTATTAGACACTAAATCCTCAATACCTGAGTGATTTGAGATTACTTGTTGAGAACTGGTTGCTTTGACGTTGACCAACCGTCGCACCGTAAAAGGAGGCTATAAAGGCAACGCTCAGGTAATCACCTATCAAACGAAGTCTAATCTCAAGATCGCAAGATTGGGATTGTCCTCCCATAAATCGGGAAGAGATGCTTAAAGTTGTACAAGGCCACTCGGAGAGCTAGAAACTGTGAAATGCATGGCCGTGCTCGGATGAATCATAGGCTATGATTATCTGTTATTTGATCAGTTGAACTCTGAAACCGAGGAACACCTCTGGACATAATAAGGAATGACAACTCTTACCTTATGTTCAAGAGCAAGCATCGAGCGACAAAGGAATTAGAAATGCACACTTGTCCCTAAGGCCAGTGGGAGACTGAAGGAAATAATGCCCTGGTCCAAGTATGCATTCTATGTTAGTCTAATAAAGCGGTTCAGTATTAATTAACAAGTTAATAATTCAGTGAGATCAAGTGAGCTGAATGCCTAGCTAGAGGCCGCTTCAGTTCCAGTGGAATTAATGATATTAATCCACAGCTTACTCTTGACTGAACCCGTAGGGTCACACAAATAGTACGTAAACGGATCAAGTATTTAATGGCATTAAATACTCCATCTATGAATATCGGAACCGACGGATCTTGGTTCAGTGGGAGCTAAGAATCGTCACAGGGCAAGAAATGAATACTCCGGAAACGATGATATTGCCGGAAACGGAAATATGGATCGTATCGGAAATATGAATATTATCCAAGTCGTAGATGTGCCGGAAACGGAAACATGGTACGTATCGGAAAATATTATTGGAAATGGAAATATTACCAGAATCGAAATATTGCCGGAAACGGAAATATTGTCAGAATCGGAAATATTACCGGAATCGGAAAATAATTCCGGAAAACGGAAATATTAAATATTTGTTCGAATCGGAAATTAATTCCGGAATCGGAAATATTAAATATTGTTCGTATCGGAAATAGATTCCGGAAATGGAAATTTAATCGGAAGCGTATCGTACGAATTAGCATCGGACGAGGCCTGCCGGACGAAGGCCCAGCACGAAGCCGGGGCCATCGCCCAGCAAGCCAAGCGCGCCACACAAACAGCCACGCTCAGGCCCAGCGCAAGGCCAGGCCCAGCAGGCCGTGGCAGCGCGCACAGCGCGCGGCAGCGCGCGCGGGTGCTTGCGTGGGCTTGTGGCTCGCGCAGGCCTCGCTGCGTGGGCTGCTGCTCGCACGCACGCATGGGCGGCCCATCGAGGCTGCCGTGTGTGTGTGCGTAAGTGTTTGTGTTCGTGCACGTTTCCTAAAAAGTGCAGAGTTGGTTAATGATTAAATTCCTAATTCTTTGATAAAAATTAAATAGAGTTCTTGTAGGATTCTAATTTAATTAATTTGTATCTGATAGGATTCGATTCCTTTCCATAACCCTATAAATATGAGGCCTAGGGTCACAATTTATAACGAGTTTCAAAGTATTCAAAGTGAGTTTTTGAGAGAAAATTCAGCCACACATCTTGCTCAAAAGTGCCGAAATTCTAGTACCTTAAGGGCGATTCTAGTTGGTCAATCTTAAGGCGGATCCGGACGTGCTGTGGACTATCTACGGAGGGACGACACTTGGAGTCCTAAAGACTTGTTCTTGTTCGGTTCGGGCGCAGCTAGGGAGGGCACGCAACAAAGAGTATGCATCTAAATTATGCTATATGATTATGTGTAAATAATATGTTTCCTGGGTTAATGGTTGTTTCCGCATGATTTATGTAATGTCATATGTATCATAACCTAACAGGACC
>NW_026614400.1:0-64245 GCF_020520425.1 Spinacia oleracea | reverse complement strand
ACCAAATTCCAATCAACAAGAATTAATAAATCCGAAGATTACAAGAGAAGGGCTGGATAGATGGTTGCTCGACATCCTTTGATGTCAAATTCATCCATTCGTTCAATCTTAATTCATCTAGCAACTGCATATAATAAAAATATAATAAGACATTTTATATAGCACACTTCCGCCACACAATGAATAATCTGTTACTTTGTATTATTGACCAATGAACTTAGAGATACTACCGAGTCAATTTCTTTTACTAATCATATAATACGTTTGTATTGTTTTATTGTATAATGTATGGGATATTGGAGTATAAGAAGACAAGTAATTAATTTAGTATAATAATAATGGTTATTAAAAATCCCATTCAATAAGGGTAAAAAACCAAAATATATTGGATCTCATCTCAAAAAATTTCCATCAATTATAATAGATGTTCTTAAATTAGTCTTTTTTAGGGGAACTCTTGAATACTTCTTAAGATAGTATAATTCGCGGTTATGTTTTGAGAATTTAAAATAACTAATTTGACCATCGAACTTGGATATACTAGTACATCATCTAGTGATATAATATTGAGTATAAGAGAGACATACAATAATATATCGATTAAAAAGCCCGATAATTGAGGCTAAGTCCAAAATGATATTAGACCCCATCTCAAATATTCTCCATCAATTTTACTAAGATGTTTTTTTAGATTAGTATAATATGAGTGTAACAATACATAAAACTATATGATAACTATATAATACAAAAGCTTCGCTTTAGCGAGTCAACTCCTTATGCTTTACGAATTGATAATAATTGATACTCCGACATAATTGATATTTATAGATATAATCCAAGAGCTGAGGTCTTTTGGTAATCACGCTTTTGGTGTCCCCACGTAAAATACAAAAATACCTTCAGTTCTCTATTATTCTCCAATTCAATTATGATTAATCTAATATACAATATAAAGGAGGCATTTTGCCGAAATATTAGAGCGCCACCTAGGATTACTAATGGTTTCGGCCAATTAAAAAAAGATTTCTAATTATTTTTGAAATAAAAAAATTGAGTGTCACGTAGATAATTAATAGGTGCCACGTAGTGATATTAAATTAATTAATTAATTACTAATATATACAATTCTAATCCAAAATCCAACATTCTAATAATTAAAAAATAAATCTAAAATAAAATTCATCCAAAATCAAACACTAATCTAAAATAATTAATCTAAAATCAAACATTGATCCAATACTAGAGACGCCACGTAGGAAATCTAATGGTTTCGTCCAATAAAAAAAGACTTTAAAATTATTTTTGAATTAAAAATCGAATGCCACGTAGATCAAAAATGGGTGCCACGTAGATATTTTTATTAATTAATTATTAATATTTTATATACAATTTCATCCAAAATTAAACATTATAATAATTAAAAAATAATCTAAAATGAATTCAATCCAAAATCTATAAAAAAACCAATCTAATCTAATATATAAAATATAGCAGTTGATATATATATAAGAGTTTTATTTTAACGTAACAATTTAATAGAAACCGTGCATCGCACGGGTTAAAATCTAGTATTCAGTAACAATAAACATTATTTCTTATTAAAAAGAAAGCATAAGAAATTAATTTCTCAAAATAAGTCATCAACCTCTCATTCTTCTATGCCCTCCTTATAAATAAATCTACTAACAACCATTTTCGTTATATCTTACACAATCAATCTATAAAATAATACTTTAGTTCTTACTGGAAGTTTATGCTTTAATATGTGATTAGCCAAGTACATTTCGAGAAAAAAAAATGTGATTGCGTAAGAAATCGTAAATCAATTGCGCATAAAATATGTGATTAGCCAAGTACATTGCGAGGAAAAAGGTGAAACACACTATTTATATATTAATTTTCTTTACTGAATACTACAATTTAGATTTTTGGTCATATAATAGGTGTTTACTTGTTTACTATGTAAATGCTTTTAGCTAGAGATTATATCTAATTTTCTTTCATATGAACTTTTTGAAACAATTTTTCTAGCATACCCTCTATTTTTATTACGATTAGATGTCATAACGTAATTTTAATTTTTATAATCTCGCACGCATAGCGTGCATATAAGACTAGTATTGTATAGATAAGGGTATTACTTTGATTATAAATGTAACCCATACTGACTATATATGAGAGCGAGACACCGTATTGACAGTAATAAGGAAATTGATGAAAGAACATACCATTTAAACAGAGCAATTGAAGCCAGGAGGTGGAATTCTTGCCACAACTGAGGAGAAGCTGAAGGGCAACTGGAACATACAAATTAAGGTTAAGAAGTTTAACTTTAAGTGCTGTACACAAACAAACTGCTGCGTCTGCGTCAGCAGTCCTTGCAAGATTGGGCAACATTTGCTCTTTGAATCACCAAGCCCAATGTGGATTAGCCCACAAAGAGGTCCACACATGCACCCAACTTCAAGATATCAATTGGGCATGAGGGCTGCCTTTCGGTGGGGTTGTGGTTCCTGGGCTTCCTCCTGGTGGGCACTTTCCACTTGGGCTGTTGGGGGCTCACTCCACCTACGGGCAATTTGGGTACGGCCACCGGTGGAAGGGGCAATTTGGGTACGGCCACCGTGGAAGGGGCAATTTTGGTACGGCGACCGGTGGAAGGGGCAATTTGGGTACGGCGACCGGTGGTAATGATGGCAATTGGGTACGGCAACAGGTGGAAGGGGCAATTTGGGTACGGCGACAGGTGGAACGGGCAGTTTGGGGACGGTCACCGGTGGTACAGGCCGATCCTCCACCGGGGCCTGTCCGCCTCCGCCTCCACCGCCGCAGGAGCCGCACCCAAAGGGAGCGGCCAAGGAAATAAGAAGGATGCATAAAAGAGAAGAGAGGCGGACTTGGAGAGCCATAGTGGAAATAGTTTTAGTAGTATTAGTATATAGGGAAGTGTGATGGAATGGTATAGTAACGAAGAAAAGGGTGTGGGTTTATAGAGGGGAAATATGCAAAATGCATGGCAAAACAACAAAAATAATACAGAACAATGAACAGCATATTACGTGAAATTGGGACTAAGGGGAAAGGCCCCAAGAAGAGTCTGCCAAAATGATAACCCCCACTGCTAGTTGGCATATACAACCTTACAAATTCATATTTGCTACAGTTGCTTTCAAATATATTATATAGATATATATTTTTTTTCCCTTTACCGTCGTTTTTTATTGAGAATCTTCACTGTACAAACAAAACTAAATAATTACCATAACAAAGTCATATCATAACATATTGATTATTTTCTTACAAAATGTTCAGCGATCAAGAATAGTATGATCGAGCTATTGCGCAAGGGCTACTCCATAGTCCTAGGCCGGGTTGCATCGACCAGGGTTGTTGAGTAGCATGATAGATAGTACTTAGTAAAGGGTGTAAATTTGCATATACCAATTTTTTGGCTAACGGTAAATTGACAACATTTCCAAAGTCTCTTGACTCGAGAATCTTCACAGTACAACTAACGTACAACTAAGAATTTTTTTGCCCGTTATACTCATTGGGTACAAACAATAACATTGAGGTATATATCATATATTCAAGAAGTTACAACCGATTGTACATAAAAAGTTATCGTGTGACTCTTATACGGAGTAATAGACTAATCATGGGCTTGAACCGAACGACTCGTTAGGGAAGAGAAGGGCCTACATGTTATAACTTTAGCATGAAGAATTGGTTGTTACAATATAGCTTAGTTAAATCAGTCAGATTCTAAAGCTTAAAATTGTAGAAATGTGGTACATCCTTGTTCAAATATGGAATAGTCGGTTCGAGATTTGGACAAAAGCATATATCTGTGTTTCTTCTGGAGCCGAAAGGACTGTCCATGGATGAAGTATCAACGAATTTGCAACAAGTAGTTGCTTCAGGTTTTCACTTGGGTACTGCTCTACCTTATAGCTTTCTTTCTGATCAGTATTTTCAGTCACCTTTGCAGGTCAAACTCATTGGAAGTTAATTTTCATCTTTAAAAATACCTAGTGGGGTTTATTAAGCTAATAACCTTGAAGTTTGAGGCCAACAATTTATCACCGGTTCAAGTTCAATTCCAAACACAAATTTTATAATCCAAGTACAATAATAACTAAAATAAGTTATAATCATATATTATATAAAGAGAAGAAATCATGTGGTGATGACGTTTGTCACTCATTGCTTGACCTCTCTTTTGATATAAATAATTTAATTTAAAAAAACAATTAACCAACAAATAATACAAAGTCCACTAATATCACGTAAACTATGTTCCAATATCAAAAAAATATCACCATATATAGCGCATAAACTAGCCCATAATTTCTTAACTAATTTAAGAAAAAACCATGTTAGAATTTAGGTAAATCTCAGCCCATAAAATCGCTTGTCAGCTTTTTTTTAGGAAAACAAGTTTAGCATAATCTCACATATAATATCACGTAATTTGTGTAAAACTTCCAAAAAAAAATACACTAAACGATTCATATATTATGCTACGAAGTAAAATATTATCTTATCCTTTCAAAAAAAAAGTAAATATTATTATTGGGAAAGAATTATATGCTAAAGATAAATTAGTCTAAGCACAAATTTAGTTATAAGGGTGTACAATAAATATTGTACATCGGGTAAAGTTAACTCAAAATACTTAAAAGTAAGCTTATATATGTAAAAGTTATTATTTTTTGTGATAAATTTTTTCATTTTAGTAAAACTTATTTCTTCAAAATCACTAATTATAATCTATAACATTAATCATTTAACTCTTTAAAATATTATCAATCAACTTTTTTGTACTAATATAAAAGTTAATCAAACTTGGTTAAAGTACAAAAAACTAGGTAAAATTATATTGGTGTACAATAAATTTATTGTACACCTTATGCGCGCAAGACCTTTTGTTAGTCTAAATTTATTTTGTTATTGAGGAGAATTGAAGATAATATTGATGCCATTATAAAAACTTAAAGATTTTTTGATAACAATATCCTAAAGTATTACGTACGTAGTATAATCGCAAACTAACAAGCATTCGATTCTTACAGAACCATATATATATTATGCTAAAATTCTCTACTAACCTAAAAAGCTGATTCTATGTTATTTAATTAAAAAATCTCACGTCCTTATATATTTTGACTTAGCTAAAAATATTATATCAATATATAGACATAATTTATGCACGTAATCAGATGCTTAAGTAATTATTGCACGAATGTTTCGATATCTACGCTATATATAATAAATTATGGCAAATTAACTTGCTAAGATGAAAATGTTAATATATGTTACTCCCCCCGTCTTAATACTGCCTCACTTTCATATATAGCCGTCCCTTAATACTGGACCCCGTTTTTATAAATGGGATAGTTTTACTAATAATTAATCATTTATCTAAGGGCTTTGTTAAGTCCAATTGTCAAGTGATCTTAATATAATATTGCAATAAACTAAAATTCGATTCCCTAATCCATATATAGATATATATATATTATATTATATATATATTATATATATATATATATATATATATTATATATATATATTACGATACTATATCTGAAGTGTATTATAGTCTTAAAATTATTAGTCTAAATTTAAAAGTGCATTTACGCGCACGAGGTCTTATATTCTTCAGTCCATAAATGTTTATAATATTTTGACCAAAAGAGTAGTTTAAATATTAGGTAAACTTAGCTGTGGGATCTTATTTAATCCATATCAATGCAAATTTCAAATATCAAATTTTTATAATTTTGACTAATACGTAATTGAGGATATAATACTCACAGTAGTACATAGGCAAACCCATGTACTATAATGAAAATTGGAAACTTTATTGAATGAGGGATACTAGAAAAGTAGTTTTTCAAAAGATATTTCTAAAAAAACAATAATCATTTCTTTAAAATTATTTAATAGAGAAGTGACAGTGTAACTCGAAAAAAAATAGATGATGAAGTGGAGAGAAAGAAAATGAAATGGGAGATGACGAAGATAAAACTGAGAAATTATAAGGGATATTTAACGTCATTGGCATGCTGGGAATTTTTAAAATCTCAGGGTTCATTATATGATGAATTATTGAAATAAGAGAGTATTTGGTAAATATTTGTAAACCTAAAGGATATATGGTGAAAAAAACCGTCGTTTTAAAAGAATATATTGGGATTGGAACATAGAAATCTTTATTGAGATGTGATCAATATTTACTAAAATCAATAAATATATTTTATTTTTGCTTTAGGATGGAAAAAAAAAATGAATATTGAATCTAAGTTCAAAATTAACTATAGAGTATAACTTAATTTTTTGTAAGTGTCAATTTTTATTATGTTTTTTGAAAGATTGACTCCTCTTCGTGGTTATTAAGAAGAGTAGGGAACCCATTGAATATGGGACAAAAGCTCTACTAATGAAAAAAAAAAAAAAAACTTAATTAAAGTCATATGCTTAGAAATAAGGAAACAATTTACTTTTCCACCTAAAAAATTGAAAATTATGTTTCCCACCTAAAAAATAGAATTGTATTTTCCACCTAAATGTAATTTTTTTTTTTTACCACCTCTTAATCAGAAAGATGGACGAAAAGTTATACGGGTCCATTTAACGACTATTTCTGATTTCTTTCTCTTCTTCCGTGATTCTTGTATACAATAATAAGCTACCATTTTTTCTTGCTTCCCATTAAATCACATAATTTGGTAAATATCTCAAATTGATAGAGGCATGCTTCCTTCCTATTTGCGAACAGAATCAAGGTAATTTAAGGTATGATTTTAGGTTGATATGCGTCAAAAAGGAGTCTCAGATAATATTTTCGTCCATCTTTCAGTAAGAGGTGGTAAAAAAATTATTTCATTTTGTGGTGGTAGAAAAAAGTTGTCAATCTTTTTAGGTGGTAAAAGTAAATTTACCATAAAATAAACAAAGAATTAAGGTTACCATCCCAACAAAAATGTAGATGGCACCCGCTAGACAAAGAGAAAAAATTAGGGGTTTTAGGGGAGAGGATTGAGGTGATGGTTGATTTTGAAAGTCCGTATTTAATTTGGAGGCCATTAATCGTACACCCTCCGTCCTAAATTAGTTTTAAAACTATCAGGACACGTAGTTATAGAAGATAAGTTGTTGTTTAGTTATCAAATATTATTTTATTGGAATAATACATGTGAAAGAGATGGTGATGAGTATTATTTTATTGAAAAGTAGCTGTGATAGAAATAATGAAGTACCTTTTTAATTAAATGTGCGAGAGTGTGAGACCAAACTTTTTGGCAGTGGAAAGAAACATGTATTAAAATAATTGTGGGGTATTTCCAAATAGAATTGGAAAACCTAATGTGGGACGGATCAAAGTAGAAAGTGTAAACTAATATAGGAAAGAGAGAGTATTTGTTAATGTTAAGATATCCACTATTACTCACTAAATTAGATGTAGTTTAAATCGTGTAAAATTAATGTAAAACCCAAGTGGACGGATCAAAGTAGAAAGTGTAAACATAATCCAGGGCAGAGAGAATATTTGCTAATGTTAAGATATCCAATATTACTCACTAAACTAGATGTACTTTAAATCGTGTAAAATTAAAGTTAAAACTTATAAATCGTGCATTGCACGGGTGCTATACTAGTTATCACTAAAATCCAAATACGGGTTACTCAATTACGGAGTAATCTAATATATATATATAAAGGGGAGTGTTTTGGAGAGATTTTAGAGCGTCACATAGGATTGTCCAGTCACATAATTAAATATTAATTTTATTTTAAATGATAAATAATGAGATAAAATTGAATCTTAATAGTAGTCAAATACTGATAAAGATAATAAGGAATAATATTATCAGTAAAAGTATAGGATAATATTATCCTAATCATAATACGTTTTAAGATAAACTTTATAGTATTTAGTTACACCAAAAAATCATTGCTATAATTCCCTATATAAACAAGCATAGTCACTTCTCATCCATCACCAAAAAAAAAAGTTTGAAGCATTCTCATTGTTTAATTAAGTTCTAAACAAAAATATTAACTATGGGTAAGGGGGAAATTTGTGTCCTGCTTCCGAAAACATGGCCGCTGGCTTCTGGGGTTAAAACCTCAAAATCCAACCTTACACTCTTCCCGCACTTGATAACGAAGGCCTATTATGACGGGCTCAATCCCGTGACAGGATATCGTATGTTGTTATTTAATACTTTTACCCCATAAAAAAATAACAAATCATGTATTGATCCCTGCATTGCACGGGCTTAATTCTAGTTTATAACTAAATAAGTCATCATATGCTCAGATAATGAATCAAACGCACCTAAACCACGTCAAATTGAGTGAGCGCGATATTAGATGCCAACGTAAACACTTCCCTACATAACAACAATATATCTGCCATACTCCTTTAAGGATACCAAATAAGACAAATAAGTGAAAACACGGTGAAAATGAGCGCACTATTATTAGATGCAACTTATACACTTCATACATAACAATAGTAAAAGTTTTGTGTAAGACCGCCTCACAGGAAAGACCGCCTTGTTGCAGTTTTGTTGGCAGCTATGTGACGCACCGTGCTGACTAATAGGTTCCATAGCTTAAACTAATTGATTTCAGCGCTTAACTAATTGATTCCATTGCTTAACTAATTGATTTCATTGCTTACCTAATTGAATTTCAAGCTTAAATAATTGGTTCCATTGAGTAACTAATTGGTTACATTGCTCAACTAATGATTCCGTAGTTTAACGAATTGATTCTAATGCTTAACTAATTGATTTCATTGCTTAACCAATGGTTCCAATGCTTCGTAATTGAATGTCAAGCTTAACTAATTGAATTTCAAGCTTAACTATTGACGTCAGTGCTTAATTGGCGGTTTTGCTGTAGATCGTCTTCCTAAAAATTTGTTAATATCTACCTTACCCCGATATAATGTAAAAGTGTTTTATTTTAAATATAATTTTTTTTTCTTTTAATAAAAAATTCATTACATTACATTATACTAAAATAGACACAAGAATGATAAAATTCACTTCCTGGTGTAAAATCTTCCCCTCAAAAATCTCTTTCCTAAAAGAATATTCTACTTTCTTTATTATATTATTTTCTCTCATTTTATAAATGTTGTGTATGGAAAAAAAAAGATTATAGAATATGATAGTATTAGATGATTCTCTTACATTATACTAAACAGACACCAAAATGACACTGTCACTCCTGGTGTAAAATTTTCCGCCAAAATCCTTTCCTAAAACAACATATCTAATTTATTATATTAATTTCTCTCCTTTTTATAATTTTATGTACGGAAGAAAAATAAGATTATAGAATACGCTATATTAGACGATTTTTGTACTCCCTCCGTATTTATTTAAGAGATACACTTGGCCGGACACGTGTATTAAGAAAAATATTGAATGAATTAAAATAATAAGCAAGTGGGGTTGGGTAGATATTTTAATAAGTAAACAAGTGGGGACCATGTCATTTTTGGGGTGGGATGTGGGGTGGGTGAATTAGATATATTATTAAATTAGATGGTGGAGTTGATAAATTACTAATATAGCAAGTGATCTCTTAATAAATACGGCCGGAAAAGGCAAGTGTATCTCTTAAATAAATACGGAGGGAGTACTATTTTATTCAAATCGGCATATCTATTATAGAAAAATATTTACTCGGTATTTTGGTCATCAATTAACATATAAGCATACGAATATTTTGTCAAATATCATTCAACATATAAAATATATATACATAATAGGGCGAAAATTTTATATTAGATGATTAAATGAGTATGTTCAATATTTTTTTTATTGATACGCATCAGTTTAAGCGAATAAATAATATATTTACAAAAATGATGGTCAAAAAATGTGTATGCACAGGTCCTAATCTAGTAATGTATAAAATAACCAGGTAACTGTGAGGGGGTCGAAAAAGCACGAGGCTAATGCGTGACCTCGTCCCTCGTAGGTGTGACGCTTCTTTTTGTCAAATCAAGTGTAATTGGATTTCCTGTGAGTTTACACCCAATTGAAAAGTAATATAGGAGTCGCCATTCAAATTTTTAACGACAATGAGAAAAACTGACAAATCCGGTTATCGTGACAAAGGGGTGCAATTATGTTTGACCACGACGGCCGTAGGTTCCCTTGTGATCCCTGGTGGTGGGGATCGCTCAAGACCACCCGCAGGGTAGAGATGAGGGTTCGGGGGACTGTAACTACCGAGAGGAGTACTCGCTCTCGATAACTCCAGAGGCAGGATATCCTTACTAGCTCAGCATAAATAATTGAAGGGACATGCGTTAACTATTAAACTAACTGAGTTGATTTTAATAATATGCAACATATAGTACAGATCGAGCGCGATTATCTGATTTAGATTGTTTTAAGGGACCTAGCATGATAATCCAATTTCCCAAAATATCATATTTATTAAGCGTGATCGAACAATCAGATTTTAGTTAGTTTAACAGTTCATAACAGGGCGAGGAAAGTAATTTAAACCATGGAAAAGGGACACATTACGACGCACCCTTGAGAGGTGCGTCACGGTTCTCAGAAAACTAACCACTTTGACTTTGCTATTTTCCTTTTATGTAACGAATCTAATTATGGTACGGGATACGTTCTGTTCGATTATGGATCGATTGCGACGAACGAGTGATCAGTTTTGCAGCGTGAGGCTTAGGCTTAGGGTTTAGAGCAATACTCAAATATAATTGTGTGTGTTGTCTCCTTTTCACGTCGAACTTAGGGTCTATTTATAGGAAAGAGTTCGTGGAAAGATAGAATTGCAGAACTCTAATCCACGAGGATTAGAAAAAACACGTACCAGGTATTTCAGCGCACAGCCTGGGCGCCGAAGATTTCGGCGCCCAGAGCCAGGCGTTGAAAATAGGGTCTGGGCTGTTTTTTTAGTCAGATTCGGATTCCTAGAATCCGGAGTATTTGAGATTTAATGAGTCTTTAGTGCGTATTAACCTTGTGACGGGATGCGTCGGGCCTGTTACGAACTCTATGCTCGTTAGGATTTTAATTAATACGTGACTCTTACTTTCGAATCATATTAGGAATAGGATTCTCTCGCAATTTCTATCTCATTTAGGATTTGTTGGAGTGCAACACCTAATTCTGACAGGTTTCTATCTTTTATGACTTGCCACTTTTAACAACTACCTATTACGGCAGTTACTATTTTTAGCAGGTTTCATAAATAGCAGTTTCTATAATAGCAGGTTTCGGGTGAAATGAAAAGGGGATCTGAGATTCATTATTTTATAGGAGATGCGTTGTCAAGGGAGATTTACGTTTTCATCATCGAACTTTCCCTTTCGGGAATGGGACAAAAGTAGGTGTCTACAGTAACTGTTCCATTAAAAATAATTTCGTAATATAAAATTTAATCAAATATGTTATAAGTTACTCAAAGCTGGGTAAAAGTTAACCCGATGAAGTTATTGTACACCAGATGGACACAAGACCTTTAGAACAACAATAGGTGTACATAAACAAAACTTTCATTTTTAATTTAGGAGGGTTTTGGTTTTGATAAAAATATCTTGTAGATAGTGTTATATTTTTCTTAAAGGAAATTAATCTATTAATAAAAAGTCATACGACATCTACAAGATAAATATAAATCTAAGAATACACGATAAATTGAATCGATAAAGATTACACTTGTGTAAATAGTGTCATATTAGTTACACGTGTGTAGTTATCGGCCTCCTAATGAGAGAAACATATCTTGCTTTTGTGGTCTCTCCTTATTCCATACCAACTGTGAAATGTACGTGCGTTTGCACGGCTTGTTTTTAAGCGTAGTCGTACTTACTTCATTCTTTATAAGTTATATATACAAAAAGGTGAGAAATAGTTTGTAATTGTGCTAAATTGCTAGCTATATTAACTTAATACCTTCCCTCAAAAGAAAAAGAAAAAAAAACTTAAATACCTCTTTTACTAAGGCTTCTTTGTTTCAACGAACAATTTTAATGAAAATGATCGATATTCCATGGAAAACGATTTCAAATGAAAACATCAAGGACAATAATTTCTTTTTATTTGTTTACTTACAAAAAAAGTTTTATTTTTTTACAAAAACATAGAAGTGAAAAGAGGTATGGATAGGGGGGGGGGGAAAATAATATAAGGGTTAGAGTAGACATTCGCATTCCTGCTTTTCTAAAAGAAGTTGTGTTTTCTGTAGGAAAGTTTTCCGTCTTTGGAAAAACTAGTTTTCATCCTTAACAAACAAACAAAAGAAAATGCAAAAAGTATTTACGTCAAAACAATCAGAGTCAAACAAGGGTAAAGATCTAGTGGCGCATTTGGCATACTTCGTTCGCAGTATCAAGTATGTAAAAAAATGACAATTGACATTGCGATACTAAAATCCTTAAAATATAATAATAATAATATAATAATATAATAATAATAATAATAATAAAGAGAGAAAAGAAGGACAAAATGGTCAAAAGAATTACGCACAAGCAAGTGTTGGGGCTTTTTATTATAGAGAAGATTTAATGTGTAAATATTAAACAACTAATACAATTAATATTGGTTTATTTCCATTATTTGAATTTGTCATGTACAACTATAAAAATCTGTATATATAGTCCTTTTTTTTATTATACCAATGAGGTCTTAGTCAAGTAGTTGTAATTTGAGTACTCGTATTCAACCCCCCGTGAGACAAAATACAAAAGTTCATTTGAAGAGAAATTACCAAAATACCCCCGATGATGATCCCCATAAGGGATTTTATGGGAATTTCGGGACACATATCAGGCCTCCAAGTCCCCCGGTTTCCGCCCAAAAAGTTGCAAATTCTTTTTATTTTTATTTTTTTTATAGAAGGTAGAAGTTGCAAATACTTACAAGTCTACACTTTTAGCCCACTTCCTATAAATTGAACGATCCCTTCACTTTTGAGATATCAATTTTTTTACAAATAAAGAGAAGCTTCTTGGGAACCACTGGCGAATGCAATTAAGTATAGAGGTCAATTGACCCCACTTAAATGTAAACTTTGATAATTTTCTTTGTAATTTTTAAAAAAATTTCAAGTTTAGTTTAAAAGTAACTACTTAACTCCACTAAATATTTTTCCTAGATTCGCCACTGTCGGGAACACCGAACACCCCAAGGTAGACAACTCATTGTGTTGATTTTGTAGGTCGGACCATTGCCCAAGAATAGCACGTTGGTCAATGGTCACCCACTTAAACGCCCCCCCAACTCATTTCACTTCAGAATTTCTTCGCAAAAACTTATATTCTCACTTCAGAATTTCTTCACAGAAACAATAGACAGTGTAAATAATGTATAGTTAATCGTTATGACATAGTATATACTCCCTTCGTCCCTTACTACTAGCACCGTTTTCCATTTTAGGTCGTCCCTTAATACCTTGCTCACGCTTCTATAAATGTATATTTACCAATATTATATCATTTCTCACACTTACCTACTAACCCATTCCCTACAAAAAAATCATTAAAAATTTACACCCCATTACTCCCCTTACACATTTCCCACTAACTATATTAAAAAATACTCCTCCGTCCCTAATACTCGCACCGATTGACCGGTGCGGAATTTAAGACATTTGAATTGGCTTATTAATTAATGGTTGTTGTTGATAGTGGGGTATTTTTTAATATACATAGTGAGAAATGTATAAGGGGTGGGGGTGTGAGTGTGGGGTGTGGATTTTTAAATGATTTTTGTAGGGAGTAGAGGTGTAGGTGGGGTAGTAGGTAAGTGTGAGAAATAATATAATATGGTAAAGATTTCCATTTATAGAAGTGGTTGCAGTATTAAGGGACGGCCAGGGACGGAGGGAGTACCTCACTATCAATATACTCATTAAATTAATAAGTCAATTCAAGTGTGTTAAACTCACACCAATCAAACCGGTTGCAAGTATTAAGGGACGGAGATAGTACTTGTATTATTGCATAAACCAGCTGGTTAATGTTGTTCCTAAACAGACAAGTAAATAAAATGGGCCAAGTTGTGATCTACAAGTTGCATCATTATTATTCTTGTTTCTCCATTGTTTTTACAGTTTTTATTTTGTTTGTTTGAATAAGATCGAGTAATGGGCACAAAATAAAGATATTTTCCATTGGGCATGAATAATCCAAAATAAGAAACCTGTCTAACATGCAATTGGTTGCATAATTATTAATTTTTGGAATTTTTTTTTTCAATATTTACTTTGCACTTGTAGACAAGCCGACACATTTCAACATACCAAAAATTATTTCTTTTATAAATCAATTTTAGAAGAGTTTAAGGTAAAGGTTAGTTCTTAACCTTTTTTTTTTTTCTCACTTTTCAGGATTCCAATTTTTTTTATTCACTTTTTAGGACTTCATTTTCATTTACCGGTCAGTTAACAATAGTTTAATCCCTTACTTTCATGGAAAACTGAACTGAACTAGTAAATGAGTGAGTTACAAGTAGAGGCCATGTTACGTAAAGTTAATGGGAACCAGTTCCCCCCTGAATGATGAGGAAAAGTCCCGCCAAAGCCTGTACTTGCTAATGAGCTGTAAAGGGAATGATTCCTTGCGACACATGTTTTCTGGATAACTAGATTAAGTTATTAACCATATTGACAATCAAATAATGAGTTAAGCCAAAGGTTAGGGTTCAACCTTTTGGTGTTTTCACCTTTCAGGATGTGAACTATTTTTTTTGCACCTTTTGGGACCTCAATAATAATAATAATAATAATAATAATAATAATAAGGTGTCGGGGCGCAGTTATTGGTTGTTAGGCTCCCATCCAACTTTGTGTAATCGCTTTGTTTTAATAATAATAATAATAATAATAATAATAATAATAATAATAATAATAATAATAATAATAATAATAACAATAAATATAATATAATATATAAATAAAGGAGATATATTTGGTGAATAATTAGAGCGCCCATAGGAAATCTAATGGTTTTCGCCAATGAAAAATAAGATTTCTAATTGTATTTTGAATTAAAAAGTCGAGTGTCTTGTAGATAAATAAGGCAGATGTCACGTAGATATTTTAATTAATTAATTACTATATATACAAATCCAATCATTCATTATCATTAGGCTCAAGCTTGCGTATTTGACCACAACCGCCTTAGGGTTCCCTTGTGATCCCTAATGTGGAGATCTCTCAACATACATCCAGCGGAGTAGAGATTGAGGGTTTGGGGGACATTTACTAATACGGGGAGTGCCCATCATTAGCCATGTGATGATCCTTACTAGTTCAATGTAACGATGACGGGATTGATTATACATTACTAATTTGGATTGATTTTAATGCATAAATAATTAACTAAACAATGTCAAACATATGATTTAGATTGATTTAAGGTACCTAAAAATAATCCGGATTGTCCAAGAATATCTTTTTAGGCGTCATAAATAATCAGATTAACGTTGACAGATTTATAATGGTGATTAAAGCTATAAAACAGATTATGGCATGTTACAATATAGTTTTAGGTTATATTGAGATTCTCAGAAAACAAACCACTTGTCTTTACTGGTTTTCCTTTTACGCAACGTACTTTCCTTGACTTGACTAGACTCTTGGGTATAATCCAGGCTTAGGCTGAGAGCTTATACAGGCAGAGTTCCGCTTAACAAGATTTAATACGACGGAACTACGGAGTATACAGAACAATTATAGGGACGTATAAAGGCTTAGACTTAGGCTTAACTTGTGTATTGTATAGAGAATCTGATTTTGTGCCCTTTACTCGGCTGGTTGAAGGTCTTATTTATAGTGAAAAGGTGCCGTGAAAGATAGAGATGTTCGCAATTTGAAAACTGTTGAAACGCCTTTGTGCGCGATAAAATTCTCGCACACAACACCTAGGCGTGGTAAACTTCTCACGCACAACCGTATGCGCCATATTTTATTTTAGAGTTTGTATTTGGGTTAGACTGAAATAAGGGTGTGAGATAATTCTTGCGTGTGGATGTTGGCGCGAATAATTAGTTGTGTTGGGCCCTTTGCGCAAGAAAATTCTTACGTACGTTTATTTTCCACGCGGTGTTATTTCCGGATTAAAACCCTTTTTTTACGCTTTTCAACTTATTTCGAGTATTCCCAACTAAAACTCTTATTTCGAGTTGTTTCCAACTAAACTCTTTTAGCTTTTCAATCTCTTTTAGGAGTTTAGTCGGAATGCAACTAAACCCTCTTTATGCTTTTTAGTCTCTTTTAGGAGTTTACTCGGAATGCAACTAAAAATCTCTTTGACGCAAATCTATCTTGGACGATTTACTATTTTAGCAGATCCTTAGGATGGCAGTGTAAGGTTATGAACAATTCATGCGGAAAAACCATAAAGCCAAGAATCAAAATTAATTGCCACATAATCAATTAGCATAATTTAATATACATACTATGCGATGCGTGCCTTCCCTTGCTGCTCCCGAATCGAACAAGAACAAGTACATGACTCCAAGTGTCGTCCCTCCGTAGATAGTCCATAGCACGTCCGGATCCGCCTTAGATTCAACCGACTAGAATATTCTCAAAGGTTTTATGTGCACTCGGGAAACTCACAACAATGGTGATAGGCAATTGTAATTGTGATGTAATATTATAAATTGTAATCATGAACCACATATTTATAGGGTGGAAATAGGGACTTAGAATTCTAATAGGTATTAATTAACTAATCCTATTAGGACTCTAGTTAATTAGCAGCATTAGAATTCTAGGAATAATTAAACACTAAGTGTTTCAGATTTATCCTAAATGTCTAATCTTAGTAGAAATAGGAAAACTAATTTCTTAAGGCCCAAGTTACTTGGTGCCTAAGTAATCTCACAAGGGATTTGGCGCATAAGCCCGCTCGCCGCTCACGTAGCCTTGCAGGCCTACGGCTGGCGCGCGCGCTGCAGCTCGGCCCAATGCCTTGCTTTGCTTGCTTCGGCCCATCGCACAAAATCTAGCACCCTTTGCTGGGCGCTTGGCCTAACGCTGGTGCTGGACCTCGTGCTCGGCGTTGGCGTTGGGCCTTGTGCCTTTTCTTATCGAGCGATGGGTCGGCTTGCTTGCCGGCTTGTCGCTCGTCGCGCTTCCGATTCGTATTCGGATTTCGAATTTATTTCCGATTCGAACAATATTTACGTTTCCGATAATATTTCCGATTCCGACAATATTTTCTGATTCCGATAATATTTTCCATTCCGGTAATATTTCTGTTTCCGGTAATATTTCCGTTTCGGCAATATTTCTATTTCGATAATATTTTATGATTTGAACCATATTTTCGTTTCCGGAAATATCTTCGACTTGGATAATACTTATATTTCGTCATGAACCAATATTTCCGTTTCCGGCAATATCTTCATTTCCGTTAATACCCTTTATTTGCCTTGTGAGTACAAGTGTGCATTACCAAGGGCATTATTTCTTTCAGTCTCCCACTTGTCCTTAGGGTAGTCTGCTCGATGCCTGCTCATGAACATAAGGTAAGAGTAGTCATCCTTATTATGTCTAGAGGTATTTCTCGGTGTCAGAGTTCAACTGATCAAATAAACAGATAATCATAGCCTATGATTCATCTGAGCACGGCCATGCATTTTACAGTTTCTAGCTCTCTGAGTGGCCTTGTACAACTTTTGGCATCTCATTCCGATTTATGGGAGGACAATCCCAATCTTTATCTTGAGGTTAGACTTCGTTTGATAGGTGATAACCTGAGCGTTGCAGTATAGTCTCCTTTTACGGTGCGACGTTTGACAACGTCAAAGTAACCAGTTCTCAAACAAGTAATCTCAAATCACTCAGGTATTGAGGATTAGTGTCTAATAATATAATGAAATTTACTTATGACAGATTTTCATCTCTTACAGTAAAGTTTCATAGGTCTGTCCGATACTAATCTTACCAAGTAAGTATCTATGCAAATGATTGCGACATTGCCATGTCCACGTAGTTCAAGAAACAGAACTACTAGTCATCTTGCATTCTAGTCGTCTAGCGTTTTCTATGCGACCACCTTTATAGAAAACTTCCGACCAGGGACCATTTTCAAATTTTGACATTCAAGTTCACTTGATAGACATTTCTTAGTCACAGGACTGGTCCTGACAGTCTATCTTGAATATATTTTTGTCAAATTGAAAGGACTCATCATTTAATACTAAACCAAGATTAAATGGAATATGAAAATACATTTCATATATGATAAACGTTCAACCCCAATGTTTTACAACCATGGGTCTTTAACCCATCTTTAAAACAATTAATGGAATTCAAAGCTATGCTTGATTTCCAGTGCCACAATGTGAGTGTTGCATCTCACTTGTTGTATAGGTTTAGTTATCATGCTTTGCCAATCTTGATATCATTTCATCCAATGCTTTTCAAGATAGGATAATAAGATCTCTTGAGTATGTTTATCACATGATCTAGTATTTTCTTGCTTCAATAGTGGTTTTACGCATTTTGCAATGAAGAACCATCAATTCAGCAGACATGTGATCCAGCAAGTTCAGTGAAGAACTCTATGGACCAACCACTTACCACTACCAAAATATTACTACCAAACTAGTCTATGACCACTAATGATATATCTTCGACAGTTAAGAAACAACATGTAAGACAATTTAATTATAAATCAAAACTTTTTCAAGTATTATTGATTACTAGAGAAATTGAGACTAGTGTGCTCATATTTGTGCGATTGAAATCCTTTATCCCACTATTAATTGTGTTACCTTCTCTATACTATGGAGTACATCTTTATTGGTCTAACTTATTTACGGAAGAATTAATTTATTTTCTTACACAATAGTGGGAGATCGAGATGATTTGAACTGAAATTTGAGTGGGAATTAATACATCCATGTAATTACTTCAGGATCTAGGGTAATTGTCATTTCATATTTTATTTTTGTTTAGTAAAATGACGTTTTCTTGAAGGCAATTCTTGTAAAAGACGGTTAATACTTGTTATACCATTTACTAGTACTCCGCACATATATTAGTTACACAAATCTGAGTAACATATATAGTTGGTGAAGGTAAAGAATCTACGTCGATATAAAATCTATCTACTCTAAAAAGCTACGGAGTACTAAACTTTTTGTAAAACGGCATTTTCATCGCATGCAAAAACAAATTGTTTACCAATCACAAGTTCTCCCGGAAAAAAAGAGACACATAACGATAATGGTACAAATTTAGACCTGGTCATGATCACACCCAAAAAAAAAACTTTAGACCTGATACAACTGACAGGATCTGATTACCTGAAGGGATTGATCCGATCCAATCCGATTTTGATCCGAGACGACGATCTAAAAGTAACCTAAAATCCAAAAATAATCCGAACCGAAAAATCAAAACAGAATCGAAAATGACTTGACTGGATACCCAGATTGGCCTGAACCAAGTAACTGAACTGAATCGACCCGTACAAAAATAACCAAACTGAATTGACCCAAATCGACCGACGCCAAGTAATTTTCTACATCATGACCTAATATAATCCAAAAAACGAAAAAAACAACTAATCGGAAAAAACCAGATCCAGCATGAACTGACCCGATATGACTCAAACTATACCCGATCCAACAATGCATAAACCGAATTATACCCTATACCCAAATGGACCCGACCTAAACCTGTACACAACCCGGAGCAGGAGTGACCTAAAATGACCTGAACTGATTTGATGCAATCCAAATCTGATCTAACGACCTGATTGCCAGGTCTAGGTACAAATAATATATTCAATATTGCATTTGTATGCATTAAAATACGCACCCTTTATTGTTCATTGCATGCATGACCAAATAGTACATAATGTCGTTCACCGGCAGTCCTTTGATCATCAACAAAGAGTTGTCTAATTCGAAACCTATGGGTGCTTGAGCAATGCTGCAAAAGTACAGGACGACTAGTATAGCAACTTAGCAAGTTAGTATAGTAGCATGTGAAAATTGGCAGCACTGTACGTACAAATGGTACAATAATGCATTCTAAACACGCATAGGTTAGACCTCGAGGACAAGGGCACACAATATCGGCACATACATTAAATAAATCGTGCCTAGTACTTAGGTGTGTCAATTCTCAATTCGATCGACCGAGTGAATTCGACGGGTTTGTTCGACCGTTTAGAATCCGAACTGTTAGAACCCGCGAGCTTAAATTCAAAATTCGATCCGATTATATTCAACCCGAATCTGACCCAACCCGTTGATAATGATCCGATTAAGAATCAAATCCGATAACAGACCGATCCATGACAATCCGAACCTGTTTAATCAAAACCATTTCAACCCGAATCTGTTCCAACACGAGGAAAATCCGTTTAATCTGATCCGTTTGCAATCCGTGACCCATTTAATCCGAACCATTTTAACCTGTCACCCGTTTAATCCGAACCAATTTAAATCAGAACCCGTTTAACATAACTGTTCACGACTAAGAAAACATATATTAATTATGCCGCACTACAAATTAAGTGTATGACTATTAGTTGTGCTTGTACTTCATGTTTCCCTTTATATACTCTGCTCGATCAAATGAAATTTGTAATTGATGCATTTTATTACGTAAATATTTGTAAAATACTATCTGATAGTAAATTACTACGTATCAAATAATTTGTCACGTCACTCACCTTCTATCCATAAGTTATTAGAAGTATTAGTTTGTTAAAGTAATCACATGTGGACGTTATACTTTCTAATTCGCTACAATTTATACCCGTTAACTATTACTTTATTAGTTCATTAAAAAATATTTCGGTAATACGACGTAATAAACTTTATTAGTTATTAATTAGTTCAATGTTATCGATTACATAGCATTAAACTAAGCTATATACGTACAATATACTCAATAACTTATAGTACTGATCTTAAATTCTTAATACTTTTAAAGTTAGTTATCGTTTTTGTCTCCTAATTAAGTCATTGATATCATAATTATATAATTTGTAACGGAATGGACCCCAACCGGATTCCAACCCGCTGCCGATTAACCTGGTCCGATAATAACCCCGAACCGATATGAAGCTAAATCCAATGTAAGCACGCTGAATCCTTTTCAATCCGACCCGTTTTAGTCCACTACCCGATTAATCTGATATGATATGAATCAGACCCGATATTAGTCTGATCCGATATGAACCCGAACCCGTTATATATAGTCCGGCTAAACCCGTTAACAAGATGTTCTAATACGATCTGATTCAACCCAATCCGACTCGTTTATAACCCGATCCGATATGAACTCGTGCATAAACAATCCTACCCGATCCGATAGGTTAAGTTTTAAATCAAATCCGACCCGCTAGCCAAATGAATCTGTTCCAACTGATCCGTTTCAATCCGATCCGTTGATCCGATTTGACACCCTCCTTACTCCGGAGCAAGATTACATATACATTACCGCCTACCAAATACGTAACGTAGTACTCCCTCCGTCCTTTAATACTCGCACCGGTTTGACCGGTGCGGAGTTTAAGACATTTGAATTGACTTATTAATTTAATGGGTGTTAGTTGATAGTGGGTATTTTTTTAATATAGTTAGTGGGAAATATGTAAGGGTGGAGAGTGGTGAGTGAAGGATGTGAATTTTTAAATGATTTTTTGTACGGATTATGGGTGTAGGTGGGTTAGTAGGTAAGGGAGAGAAATAATATAATATTAGTAAAAGTTTCCATTTATAGAAGCGGTGCAATTATTAAGGGATGGCCCGAAAAAAAAAGCGGTGTGAGTATTAAGAGACGGAGGGAGTAGTAGATCGTACGTACGCTATTACGTGGTACGTCGTCATTACAGCCTTAGACGAAAGGTCGAGATGGCCCAGGGGTCAAGAAAGTTGTACGTATTGGTCTAATACCAAAACGCATGCCATTGTTCAAAGTTCAATTGCAACCTAAAGTGATAGGGAATGTGAGTTCCATAATTATTTTACCTTGATTAATTAATCATGGAGTACATCAATCAATCAATACCTAGTATTTAAAAAGCATAACCATCATCATTTTAATGACACATAAGCTACTCTATTTTTAAGACACGTGTCCAAACCTTATTAATCTTTTTTACTTTTGTTATAAAAATATAATGGACATTCATTATTCCACTTTATTGCCATTAGTTTCACGTAGTATACTACTAATCCCTAATTTATTAGAATTGTACTCCCCCCGTCCCATTTTATAGCCCCGTTGACAAAAAACACGGGTTTTAAGAAAAATGGAATATAGTTCACGGGAAATTGGAATATAGTACATTGATAATCGAGTTGTATTAGAAAGTGGAATATAGTACATAGAAAAGGAAATATAGTTCGTGAAAAATTGAAATATAGTACATGGGGAAGTTTTGTTGGATTTTCAATGCATTTTAGATTAATATAGCACATGGGAAATTGGAAAACCTAATGGCCAGAAACATGACTATAACTTAATTTGGGATGCTCAAAATAGAAACAGAACTATAAAAATGGACGGAGGGAATACCAAAATTTAGGATCAATACTAAACTTTATTATGCCTAAACAATTGTCCCCTACTTCATCTTCCCCATTCTTCAACTTCCCATTAACTCTCAATCCTTAATTATTTTCAATGTCAATTTAATTCAATCTCCAAATCTTCTACCCTTCTCCTGTTGCATTCATTCAAAATTTAACCTCCCAGTAATAGACTTCTTGACTGGTCCGTTTTAAAACGGTAGGAGATTATATGGTGTTATAATTCAACATTTCGATTGTTTATTTTCATGCATGCAATTCAAGTTGTAGTACCACCTCCACAAGACTATAGAAATAAGACGAAGGGAGTACCAAAAATTGAATCAATACTCAACTTGATTATGCCTAAACAACCTTCCCCTTTCTTCATCTTCCCATTAACTCTCCAACCTTAATTATTTTCAATGTCAATTTAATCAATCCCTAAATCTTCTCTCATTCTTCTATTGCGTTCATTCAAAATATAACCTCCTACTAATAGAATTTTTTACTTATCCTTTTTGAAACGGTAGGAGGTTACAGGGTGTTTTAATTCAACATTTCGAAAAAAAATTCATGCATGTAATTCAAGTTGTAGTACCACCTCCCCCCCCCCCCCCCCCCCCCACTCTCTCTAAGCATGTTGTTCTTGATTTTTCTTAAGCATATTGGAAGTATGTTGTTTATTTTTCTTGCTTAATTAGTTGCAATTCATTTTGCAAAGAAGGAAAATCTTATAATGTATGGTTTCAATGCAAATGATTAAAGGTAGGTAAATATATCGTCATCGATATTTTGAGACTTTTAGGTAGGTTTTATTTGTATATTTTTGTTGTTAGGGGACTTATAATTAGTTTTAGTTCTCCTATAAGATTTTTTTTTTCAATATAGTTCAATAGTTAAATTTTATTTAGCATTTCCCTTAATTGAATATCATGAGTATAGTCATACAATTTAACAGTTTTGTTTGATTTTTGTACAAATGATATGTTATGGTAGTAATAGGTGATTTAAAATGGATCTATTTTTTCAGGAGAGATGAACATAAGTAGAAAAAAATGTAAGATTAAAAAGACAAGATTTCATAAGTCGTAAAGTTTTATTATTGTCATTTGGTTTATACACCTTCTAACACCTGCTTAAAAACAACATAACTTCTAAACTCCATTACACTACCAAAATATAACCAGCCCGTTCATCGAACGGGCCCAAAAACTAGTTGTTATAACATGCATGCAGGCCAGGTTGAACCAAAATAGCTAACGTACATGTACAACATTGTAATTTGACCTCGGTTATACATGTCCGCCATGGCCAATATAGGTCAAACGTAACACAAGGTGAAACTAGGGTTGGCTCACTGAGACACCCTGGGCCTTAGTTATTATATGGTGCAGAAACGCTTAGCAAGTGTATTCAATCCGTGGATTATGGACTATGGTGCACAGTGAGAATGGTGCACCATGTGCACCAAAAAAACATATGTGCATAAACAAAAGAACATGACACTACGACAAAAGAACATGCGATATAATGTTTCACTATTTTGTTATAAAAAATAACATATTATTTCAACTATTTATTAAAAATATTAAAAAAATATATCCATGTTCTTTTTTCGTAACCAAATGTTCTTTTAATTATATACTAGTGTTCTTAAGGTGTACCATGTTCACTGTGCACCATGGTCCACCTTCTAAATTGCGAGTGTATTAGGAGGGGTCAAGTATAATGGCTGGATTTCTGCTAACTACTATGTAATGCTAGTAAGATAACTATGTTATCCTTTATACTGTATAAAGTACGCTCGTTAGCTCCGCCACTAGACACAATAAGCATATCAATTGAAAGTAAAAAAAACTAACTATTGGCTCTAACTTCACCTAGATAGCTAGTGAAGAAGAAATCATAAATGATTTGATAACAACTATTTTTCCCAATTCAATAAAAAAACAAGAACAGCTAATTAATTTGAGCAAGATCATTTTTTCTCAAGGGAAGAAAATAAAAAGTATGGAATGATTTATGTATATTATCTTGGTGGTGGGGCCCGATAAAAATGGGGCAATGGTTGGTTAGCCCGCCCTTGAGTGGCAACTCTTGGAATCCCCTTAGGCTGGATTACTTTGTAATTTTGTTCAATCCGTGATTTCATGTAATTTTCTCCCTTTTTAATTGATGTGATTGGTCCATCTTTTTCTTTCTTTTTTCCGTAATGTAATTTTACATGTATGTCAAGCTATCAACTAACTTGATTAGTCGATTTAACTAAACAAAAATTACTTGATTAGTTGAAGTTTTAAGGTGGTACCACGATTGGTAAATGGTACGGCTGTCATCTAATATCGAATTTCGGATAATAGAATATCAAAGGCGATAGTAAGCCGTACTACATAAGACGAATTAACTAGATAGAATGTGAAAGGTGGAGTGGTGCTAAGACGAAAGATGGTGCTAGTGGGAGAATTTGGTTACAATTCGTTTTCATTCCATACTTTTTTCTTAATCATCTTTCTTATTCATTTCACACATCTTTATGTGTTATTTTTTTGAAGGGACATCTTTATCACTAGTAGAAAAAATCCTTATTGCAGCGGGCTTTTAGACCCCTGTTGCAGCGTACATCGTATGCTGCAACTGGGGGGCCTGCAACAAGTCTGAACTTGTTGCAGCGTACAATGTTCGCTGCGAAAAGTACTTTTTTGCAGCGTACATATACATGTACGCTGCAACAAGTGCCAAAATTTTCGCCAAAATCTTGACTTGTTGCAGCGTACAAATTCGTGTACGCTGCAAAAGACCCCACCTGTTGCAGGGTACATCTATTTGTACGCTGCAACAAGTCTAAAATTTTGCCAAAATTTACACCCTTGTTGCAGCGTACATATATATATGTACGCTGCAACAAAACACTTTTGACGGGAAAATTTTAATCTTATTTAGGGATGATTGCCTAGCACTAAATATAGGAACCTGTCACAACAATAATAATATCGCAACCTGTATAACAATTATAAAAACAATAACTGGTGTTTTGTATATTATATATCCCAAAACAAAGTGCATGTAGTACATTTAAATATATGTGTTCCAATTTCAACGTACGCATACATTTTAATATAAAAGATTGTTCTATAACATCTAAGCCAACTCGATCAAACGCGCTCAGGCCAATAATAAATACTTGCAGGTAAAAAACTTATCCCATTGCTCACGAACCACATCAATTTCCTCACTACAATAAGGCGCATTCCTCGGAGTATAGACCTTCAAAAACAAAATTTTGATGGGAGCATTAGATTAAATGTCATTTTAGTCTAAATATGACCTATAACGACCCAATGAGCCTTAAATGTGCATAATTATTTTGTAACGAGTATTGAAAACTTTAAAACTAAGCATATTAATCATGTAATAAGTTTGAAATGAGTCCTTAGGTTCTTTAGTTCAAAGTGGGGAACGAAAATGTTAGTTTAGTCTAAATATGACCTATCATGACCCAATGAACCTTATATGTGTGTAAATAGATTGGAAGGAGTCTTGGAAACTTAAAACTAAGCATATTATTCATTTAAAGGGTTTTAAAACGAGTCTTTAGGTTCCTTAGTTCAAAGTTGGGGGCGAAAATGTCTCATTTTAGCCTAAATATGACCAATACAACCAAACAAGTCTCAAATGTGCATAAACCGATTGGATTGAATCTTGGAAACTTAAAACTAATCATATTAATCATGTAATAAGTTGGAAGTGAGTCCTTAGGTTCGTTAGTTCAAATTGGGAGCGAAAATGTCATTTTAGCCTAAATATGACATATAATGGCCAAACAAGTCTCAAATGTGCATAAATAGATTGGATTGAGTCTTGGAAAGCTAAAACTAATCATATAAATCTTTTAATAATTTTCAAATGAGTTCTTAGGTTCGTTAATTCAAAGTTGGGAGCGAAAATGTCATTTTATCCTAAATATGACCTATAATGGCAAAAAAAAGGCTCAAATGTGCATAAATAGATTGGAATGATTCTTGGAAAGTTAAAACTAATCATATGAATCATTTAATAAGTTTGAAATGAGTTCTTAAGTTCGTTAGTTCAAAGTTGTGAGCGAAAATGTCATTTTAGCCTAAATATCACCTATAACGGCCAAACAAGTCTCAAATGTGCATAAATAGATTGGATTGAGTCTTGGAAAGTTAACACTAATCATATGAATCATGTAGTAAGTTTGAAATGAGTTTTTATGTTCGTTAGTTCAAAGTTGGGAGCGAAAATGCCTCATTTTAGCCTAAATATGACCTATAACGACCAAACAAGTCTCAAATGTGCATAAATCGATTGGATTGAATCATGGAAACATAAAACTAATCATATTAATCATATAATAAGTTGGAAGTGAGTCCTTAGGTTCGTTAGTTCAAAGTTGGGAGCGAAAATGTCATTTTAGCCTAAATATGACCTATAATGGCCAACCAAGTCTCAAATGTGTATAAATAGATTGGATTGAGTCTTGGAAAGTTAAAACTAATCATATAAATCATATAGTAAGTTTGAAATGAGTTTTTAGGTTCATTAGTTCAAAGTTGGGAGCGAAAATGTCATTTTAGCCTAAATATGACCTATAATGGCCAAACAAGTCTCAAATGTGTATAAATAAATTGGATTGTGTCTTGAAAAGTTAAAACTAATCATATAAATCATGTAGTAAGTTTGAAATGAGTTCTTAGGTTTGTTAGTTCAAAGTTGGGAGCGAAAATGTCATTTTAGCCTAAATATGACATATAATGGCCAAACAAGTCACAAATGTGCATAAATAGATTGGATTGAGCCTTGGAAAGTTAAAACTAATCATATGAATCATGTAGTAAGTTTGAAATGAGTTCTTAGGTTCGTTAGTTCAAAGTTAGGAGCAAAAATGTCATTTTAGCCTAAATATGACCTATAATGACCCAATGAGCCTTAAATGTGCATAAATAGATTGGAATGAGTATTGAAAACTTAAAACTAAGCATATTAATCATGTATTAAGTTTGAAATGGGCCCTTAGGTTCTTTAGTTCAAAGTTAGGACCGAAAATGTTATTTTAGTCTTGTTTGATCGTTATATGTCATATTTTGACTTAAATAGTCGTTTTCGCTCCCAATTCTCAACTAATTAACCAAAATAGGTATTTTAAACCATTCATATGTTTGATATACTTAGTATTAGGTTGACAATACTCATTATCACATACTTTGGTCATGTTATGCACATTTAAACCTCGTTTGACTAAAATGGCCGTTTTCTCTCCCAACTCTCAACTAATGAACTTAGTTTTATGTTTCTAAGACTCATTCTCCCCTACTTCTAAGTAGGCAAAACAATTTTGAAATTAGTCACATCACATATAGAATCCAAAATGTCGATAAGCGAGCAGTACACTAAACCACATCGCCCGGTGATTTAAACACATGGATTCATTAGTGGGTCTCGTGATTGAGCAACATAACTTCATTTATCTCGTTAAATTCAATGCTCTTCTCTTCCCATTTTTACTTCTCATGAACTACAAGCCAAAACTCTACTTCCATCAACAAAAGAGGCAAACTGATGACAGATTACTAGTCAGTGACAACATAGGTGGGATGTCAGGACTTGTTATCTTACTCTAGCTAGACACTTGACCCTTAATTTGGTTTGCTATTAATACCGCGTAATCCAACCAACTTGCTAATACTCTATATCAATGCAGCAATCCAAAATGGGGTGAAAACCGTGAAAACAATAGCACATTAATACCATAAATGGTATAGAAATCCATATAGTCTTATACTCTATATCGATGTTTCTGATTCCAGATAATAAAAATAAAACAAATTCATCACCTACATTGAATCTACAGATGAAATAGAGGTTATAATAAAGTAATGGTTGGTACCTGAAGTTTACTGATAACTTCTTGTTGTTCTCTTTCTCGCCTCGAAGCAGCATCTGATGCTCGTTTTAATTCTTCTTCAGACTCGGACTGAACCCTTTGTATTGAAGCTTTCAGATCTGCAGCAGCCTTTTCTCTCTCTTCTCTTCTTTGGTCACGCTCTTCATCTAGCTATGTTTTCAGTTCAGCTATAGATGCCTTCTGGCTGCAACAAGCAAACCATAAAAAGGTTACTTTCTGTCTTGGACAATTACTCATTTACACAGAATTGCTTAGCCTTGCTTTAGACTACAATCAACAAATTCTTCTTGCAGCAGGAGAAAATAGGAAGAGAAAGAAAAGGAGATAAAAAGAAGTTTCCCCTTGTACCTTTTCTTTGTCTAGATCTTTCCTCATTCTTCTCGTTTCACTTTCAAGTTCTTCCATTCGCTAAATAAGAAGTGCAAAAGGGAAACTAATCAGCTATGGAAAAGAAAATGTCATCTCATACACAAACAGGGACAACACCACTGCGGTCAGCACGATTCTTTGCCTTCATGTCATCAGTGACCTTTCTCGGGACTAGGAATGAAAAAAGTATGGTCACGAAAAAATTAACCGAATAATAGAAGGATTTTGAGGGGAAAAACGATAGACATCCCAACCTTTGGTTTTGAAGAGGAAGGTTTAGATCCGAGAAGAAAGGAGCAGGAGGTGGTGGGGGTGTTGCAGGAGCAGCTGGTGCAGGGGATTTAGGCGCAGCAGAGACAATAGCTTTGCTACAGAAACTCCACAGTGGTCCAAGTGGATAGAAACTCTTAACATAATCCCTCAAACCTGGTAAGTAGAGCTCCTTCAAAGCCTTGGCCCACTCCACGTGATTAAGATCCTTATTTCTGTACTCAACCAGAACCTGAGTAATTAAGAACAATGAACAATCCGAACAATCAGAAAATCCATATCAAGTACTTTTGTACAGTACAAAGCCGCAAAATTTTAAATTACAACAGTATGCGTGATGGCAAACCATCTTCTGAAGAACATCAGAGGGCCAAAAACGAACTGACAAAATAATTCTTTCTAAATTCATCCAAAAATAGTTGTTTGTTGACTGTAAGCATATCTGACTCTTTAGATACTTGCATTAATTTTATATCATTCAAAAAGAGTTTCCAAGCAATACTTTGTTGCAATAAAATTCAGCAATTTGCCAACTTTTTGCACTAGGCATACTCATACCTAGCAAGAAGAGATGTCTTAGAAAACCCAGAAAAGGAATGATGGGATTGAAAAATTCAGCATTTGAAAGTTCAGAGTAAAATACATACCACAATCTTTGCCTGAATAAGCAATCTATGCCAAAGCTGCAAGGTTGTCAGAAACAGATTTCTGATGGTTGAAGAAATCAGACCCCCTCCCCTCCGTCAAGGCATTATGCACGCGTCAATTACTTGGGAGCAAATAGATGAGAAATTATGTACGCATCAATTACTTGGGAGCAAAAAAATGAAACGTCAGTTACATAAGTACATGGATTAGAAATCAGATGCCCAAAGCTTTTACACTAATATTTATTTAAATCAGATGCCCAAAGCTATTTCCCATGTTTTTCAGTTAGCCTCAGCCATCGACAAGAGATGGGTATCTATCCAAACATGGTTTAAATATATCCATATATCCAAGACGAACGTGCGGGAAAATATTTCAGAACATACAAAGCTTCAAAGATGTCAACTCAAGCGGAAAAAAAGTACAATAAATCAAAACAGGTCTGGTATTACATACCTCAAGCTTAAAACACCAAGACTGCTCTGCAACAAGCTGACTGCGTACAGATTAGAGCTCCTACAGCACAAGGTTTTCAATTAAAAAATGAAATAAAACATAGAGTGAACCCCGTGTCTGAAGTATCATGCTAAAAATTTAAAAAGGTCTTGAAGATTCGTTGCACGAGGTTCAAATATATTATTTTCCTGTACACAATTACCATGACATGGATTTTAAATCATATACCAAGAACCAAAAATAAAATCTTCTTATACCAAAAACCAAAAACAACAGCTTATTTCATCTACATTTATGATTTAAATTGAGATGATTTTCAACCTCAGTGAATCCCAAAGTTATAACAAGGACACGGCAGATACGTTTACATCTAAGATTTCAGGATATTGCATACAAATAAAAAGATTTTCATAATTGAATATGTCAGTTGATGCTAAACTAACTAACCTCAGGCAACCAGTGTTAGTTTTAAAACTTTTAAATTAAAATCACTTGATGTCAACCATTGTTCTTCCAACAAATGCATCAAGTTACAATGTGACTCAATATGAGTATATCGATCTCAAGCTCTTGACCCTAGGAGATCTAATTGCATAAAAAGTTACGGAGTAAATGAAAAGACTGATGTTGAATCTCTGTTTCTACTACCCTTTAAATGGTCAGCCTCGACATGATCTGTTTCCCAACTGCAACAGAGACTAACTCAGTAAAAAAAAAACACACACCTTTTTCTTTCTAGTTAAAACCTCATAACAAGCTCGGAAACCCGCAAATATAACCAGCAAGTCATAAGCATATGCATTAAGAAGGAATAATTTACATAAAGAAATCACATATTACAAGCAATTCAAGTACATTAGACAATCACTGATTCACTGAACCTCAGCAAAAACAGAAAACGCAAAAAAACTATCACCACATACTCAATTGAAGAAATTCTTACCTTTCTCATAAATTCAGATAAACTAACAACAACTGCAGAACCAACACAGGTCTGCTTACAACCTAAACAACAAAGAAGCAAAAGAAGAACAAAACCAAATGCTAATAAGCAGTTATTTCTAAAACCCAAGCACTTGGCTCAAAGCACTTGAGTATTTTCTACTAGTGTATTATTTTCCTACTGAAATTGGACATTTTCACAATGGAATATATGACTTATAATCCCCATAATAAATCTACTAACCTGAAAGGCAATAGATACTCATAATCAGAATTAAACTTAGCAACCCTAGAATTGGCCCCATCAGCTCCAATCACAGCATCCACCTCCAATGTCCGCTTCTCACCAGCTGCCCCAGTCGCATCTAATGTCTTCGGCATATCCATCTTCGAGAACAACCCTAAAACGAATTGAACAAACCCTACAAACGAATTGATCGAACAAACAAATTGAACCCTAAAACCGAATTGAACAAACGAATTGAACAAACCCTAAAAACGAATTGAACAAAAGCACAGAACCCTAAAAACGAATTGAACAAACCCTAATTCTTAAAACAAAAATCAGATAAACGAATTGAACAAACCTAAAAGAGATGGGACAACGAAGAGAACTAGCCGCGGCGAGAAGGTTGACGGAGAACAGGATGCGAGCAACGAGAACTGAAACTTTGGGATGCGGTTTAGGTTTTTTATTTTTTGAGGAGACGACGCAGGGAAAGGTAAGGGAAGAAGAAGGGAGTTGAGCGCCAGAATTAAAATTTTGAGACGCGGCTTAATTTGTTATGAATTAGCTAGAGAATAATTTTGTTTCCCTGGTTATTGCAGGGGGCTTTAAATTGTACGCTGCAACAAAAACGGGCTATTGCAGGGGGCTTTTAAAATGTACGCTGCAATAAACTTTTTTGCAGGGAACAATTAAATTGTACGCTGCAACAACCCTTTAAAGGGTTTGACCCGCGTTGACCGATTGGTTGTTGAAGCGTATTAATACATGTACGCTGCAACAAGGGGGCTGCAACAGGGGTTTTTTCTACTAGTGTATGTGTTTTGTTTAGTTATAAAGAATTTGTTGTGGTTTTTATATCGAATAGCCATACATAGTATAGACAGATCTACTAAGCGCCAAGGTTCTTTAAAATATTATTTCTATGATTTAATATAAAAGAGCGATGATAAAGGTCGTAAGTTGCGACAAATAACATGTATCGCAATCCTACGTGTCACTTTGTAATGGTACCACAAGGGTGCCACGTAAACCGCGACTCATCAAATTATGTGTACTATCTAACGCCATATTTTTACTATTAAAATATTAAAATAAGGTAATCCATAAAAAAAATAAGGAAATAATTTTTACAATGGTTATAGTAAATATGAAATTTGGTGCAACACTACCTTTAAGTTTGGTCGGATCTATTAAATAGGCGGTTGGTAAAATTTTAAATTTATTGGGGAAGTAGTCGGATTTTTACCGACTGTCATTTAGTCGCTACACATGGAAAAACAGTCGTTAATTTATTGACTGCTTTAGGAGAGGTCGGTAAATTTAAAAAATAACGAACGATTATAAATCAGTCGGTAAATTAACGACTGCTATTATATTGGTCGGTAAATTTTGTTTTACCAACTACTTTTTTGGCGGTCTGTAAATGTAGTCGGTAATCAAGCGATTTCTTGTAGTGTATGAAAGTTGGTGGAACACAACCTTTAAGTTTGGTGGTTTTGTGAACTGCTATCTTTTAAAAAGAAACTAGTTTTTGGTCCCGAGCGATGCTCCGGGTTACTACATTAATGACATTCACATTTTTTTTTTTTTTTTTTTTTTTGCAATAATAACATGAACACATATAATAGCTTAGTGGTAAAGACTTTATTGTTTAAACTCAAGGTTAAGGGTTCAAATCTTATGTAATTCATGTTTGATATTTTTTTTTTTAATGTATATGAAGATTACATGGAGCGAACCACCTATAAGAAGAGTGTCACGTGTCACATAAACTTTCTTTTAAACGCCTTTTAATATATAGTATAGATTTATATTTTACTATCTTATAAGTTTGGATTGTTTGACTATCATTACCATTTGACGTTTTTTAATTAATGTTTCTGTCTTTGAACTCCACTACAATGGTTATTTAATATGGCAAATGAAAAAAACAACAAATGAACAGAGATATTTTAAAGAATAGAAGAAATACACGACGGAAAACGTCAAATGGTAGTGTTAGTCAAATAAACCAAACTTATAAAGTAGTTAAATTTAAAAAAGTTTTTATAAGGTAGCTATTCACAAAACCACAAAACTTAAAGGTCACTACGAGTGTAAAGAGGGTGCTAGAGAAAACTATTGATTTTGGGTCCACACTAATATTATTGTTGACCAGGCCCACGCAAGAATAATCCACAATTTTGGGTGCGTTCTGTTCACCTTAGAAAAGTAAGTTTCAGGTCCAATAAGTTCAGATAATTTCAGAGAAGTTCCAATAAGTTCCAATAAGTTCATATAAGTTCCAATAAGTTCCAATAAGTTTCAATATTAATAATAATAATACGTAGTATTATTATTTTATTATTATTAATATTATAATTTTTATTATAATTAATAATAATTATAATAATAAGTATTATTATTATTTATTATTTATTATTATTTATTATTTATTATTATTTATTATTTATTATTTATTATTTATTATTTATTATTTATTATTTATTATTTATTATTTATTATTTATTATTTATTATTTATTATTTATTATTTATTATTTATTATTTATTATTTATTATTTATTATTTATTATTTATTATTTATTATTTATTATTTATTATTATTATTTATTATTTTTTATTATTATTTATTATTTATTATTTATTATTTATTATTTATTATTTATTATTTATTATTTATTATTTATTATTTATTATTTATTATTTATTATTTATTATTTATTATTTATTACGTAGTATTTATTATTTATTATTTATTATTTATTATTTATTATTTATTATTTATTATTTATTATTTATTATTATTGTTTTTATTTATTATTTATTATTATTGTTTTTATTTATTATTTATTATTTATTACTTATTATTTATTACTTATTATTTATTATTCATTATTCATTATTTATTATTTTTATTATTATAATTGTTATTATTGTTAATATTATTAATAATAAGTTCCAATAAGTTTCATTAAGTTCCAATAGGTTCAGATAATTCAGATAAGTTCAGATTAAATAAATTCAGATAAGTTTAGGTCAAATTAGTTGAATAGAACACACTCTTTATATTTACTTGTATGAGATTGAACATTTTATTTACTCCGTCCCTAGAAACCCAAATGTCATTTTGATCCATCCCTAAAATAACTATACCTTACTAATCTTCGAATACTGCACTTCGTTAATCTTCTTCTTCCCCTCGGATTATATGCTGATTTTCTGAAGAAAATATTCGAAATTGTCAGTTATCACCAATTCCGAGGTTGCAGTCATGTAATTAATTGAGAAAGATTTGCCCACACAATTTTTTGGACATATTGTACATAATTAATTAATTGTCAATTGTCATTAACAGATTTTATTTTATTTATTTTCTGTTGTCAACAAAATAAATCGACTTTTTTTTGGGCTGCTACGGATTATAAGAGCAACTCCAATGGTGTGCTACAAGGGGATATAACTAATTTTGCCACATCATATTTCTAGCTACAATTAATTTAAGCTATAAATTTTCTCATTAGTGGGCTACAATCCCTTGTAGCTCCCTATAATATTTAATTCATATCTTTCTCCTTTTATTTTTTGAGCTACCTGCCCAAAATAGCTACAATGTTTTAGTAGCTGCTAGACAACTAGTTAAGTAGTTGTACATGTTAAACATAATTTCTAAATGCCGAAAATAATTTATTTATATAAATAAAAAGTCGATTTTACCTTTGTTTTTTATTTCTTAAAAGATCCTCTTTCATTCACCTCCTTCGGTCCTTCCTCCACCATCTCTAATATATTCTATATTATTCAGTCTTCATTTTCGCAAAATTCAACTATCTATGACTTCATAACAATTTATTCATTCATTGAAACTTAAAAATACTACTCCTTCCGTTTCTTTTTGATCTTCCTGTTTGGAGTTTTGGGTGGAAATTAAGAAACTGGAATCTTTTAATGATTGGGTGTAAAAGTAATGGTTGGGTGTAAGAGAAAATAATAAATAAATGAAGAAAGTAATAAAGAAATGAAGGACAGACAAGATATTTTTATGAAAGTAATAAAAAATCATAAAAGTGGGGTTGGGTGGGTGAATAGGGAAATGTGAATGAATTAATAAGAGATGGTGGAGAAATTTATGGTAAAAAGTCATGTCCCAAAATAGAAACAGGAAGATCAAATATGAACGATATTTATAGAAACAGGAAGATCAAAAAGAAATGGAGGGAGTATTATTTTCACTCTGTTTAAAAAAGGGTAAACAAACTTCACAAATATTATTCAAATCCATATTATGAAGGAAGAAGCTAAGTTTGATAAAATTAGTTGATTAGCAACACCCAAGGATAGCTAATCTATCTTATCTTAACAATGGAGTACTCGGTAATTAAGACGAGCCTTTAGGAAAACTAATATAAGTAGTCAATACCATTCACGAATAATTAATTTACCTAACAATCTATAACACATAACATGAAAAGTAATTTAATTAAGGTGAGAGCTCTTTATCGAATAAAATCTAAACTAATCTGAACTTAATAGATTTGATTAAATCTGAATCGCTTGATATCTGATTGAAACTTATCGGACCTGATCAAACCTTATTGTAAGGCGAAGACCGAAGAAATCTTAATCATTTTTTTTGGTGCAAGAAATCTTAATCATTGTTGTATTATATAACTAGATTTTATCCCGTGCGATGCACGATTTCTATTAATTTGTTACGTTAAAATAAAACTGCTATATATATCAACTCCTAATCTGCTTTATTTATATATTAGATTATAATGGTTTTTTATTTATTTATTTTGGATTGAATTTCATTTTAGATTTGTTTTTTAATTATTAGTGTTTGATTTTGGATGAAATTGTATATAAGAAATATTAATAATTAATTAATAAAATATCTACGTGGCACCTAATCATTTATCTACGTGGCATTCGACTTTTTAATTCAAAAATAATTTTGAAGTCTTATTTTTCATTAGCCGGAACCATTAGATTTTTTTACGTGGCGCTCTAACATTGGATTGTTGTTTGATTTTGGATTGAATTTCATTTTAGATTAGTGTTTGATTTTGGATTGAATTTTATTTTAGATTTATTTTTTAATTATTAGAGCGTTTGATTTTGGATGGAATTGTATATATTAGTAATTAATTAATTAACTTAAATATCTACGTGGCACCTAATTAATTATCTACGTGGCATTCGATTTTTTTAATTCAAAAATAAATTACAAATCTTATTTTTCATTGGTCGAAACCATTAGTAATCCTAGGTAGCGCTCTAATATTTCAGCAAATATACCTCCTTTATATATATATATATATTAGATTAAATATTCTGTATTTCTATTTATGTAAAAACTAGTGTAGCTGGCGAAATCTGAAAATTGCTCAAATCCATGCAAATGTTGGTGAATTATTAGTGAACTCAATCCACCCCCCACACCCCCAACCCACCCCAGAAAATCGAAACCACATGGACATAATTCAGATCGATCTTGGGCAAAATAAGATGATAGATAGGGATGATTTTAATTAATTGATTTTGTCTTGTATATTGTCTCATCATCTGTTTATTAATTACTCGTTGCCAGAAAAACTAGGCTGGCAGTAAACCAAATGGTTCAGACTTCACCCTCTGGTTAAATCTATGGCTCCTACACATTCTTATCATTTGGTGGTTCTCCTAGCTAGGTCTAGCCTCTGATCTTCTTATGTGGCGGCCATTATGTGGCGGCACGTAGGGGTGCTTAAAATCCGGTCTAGACCGGAAAATACACTACAAAAATTTGTATCTTTTATGACAACCTAATAACGACGGGTAAAAATCCCGTCGTAAAAGGGCTTTTGCGACGGGGATAACAACCCAACAAAGACGGGAACAACCGTCGCAAATGTCTTTTACTACGGGTTAACGGCGGGACTTTTCATTAACGACGGCCCCCTTTTATGACGGGTTTGCGACGGAAATTCCGTCGTTAATCAACAATTATTGGCCTTTAGCGACGGGATTTCCCGTCGTTAATAATACAATTTCTTGTAGTGATAGATTGAAGCTGGACCATCTTTATACCGGACCGGCCGGTTGATTCCGGTCCGATCTTCGCTCCTTCAAATTTCGATTTCTGATCTGGTCCGGTCCAAACCTGGACCAGTTGACCCTGTTAAACTTAAATAATCATTGTTTTTCTTTATTGTCCTAAAATCATGTGTTATTTTCTTTTGTTTTCCTACTCTTTAGTCTTCTGAATGTATCACTACTCCCTAAAAAATAGAGAATTATATTTTGATAGATTTTATAACTATAATTTTTTCAGAAATAAATATAACCTCAAAAATTGTATGGAAAAGCATTCAATAGTTTCAATCCAAGCCGTTCTAAACCCAAATCAGACCGGAAAAATCGTTGTAGTTCGTTGCAAGCTGGTTTCGGTCCGATTTTGGACCGGTGTACAACCCTAGCGGCAAATACGGTAGCACCGCGATATTTCTTTGATGTGAATGAGCTACAAGTGCACCACAAATTAATAATGGGGGAGGGGGGAATCGAACATGTGTTCGTTAAAAAGAAAATTCTGAATAATTCTATTTGCTTCTTATGCTTCCCATGAATAAACAATTGGTACGTACAAGGGTTTACAGTCTTAAACACTCGGCTAAGGGCGTGTTCGGCGGTAGCGTTTGAGGTCGTGGGTAGCGTTTTGACCTAGTCAAGACGCTACTTGTAGAATTTATAAATGTTTGACAAGGTAGCAGTTTAGGTAGCGGTTAGCGGTAGAGGTAGCAGTTAGTTAGCTTTTGTCAAACGTTAAGATTAGTAGCGTTTAAGGTAGCGGGTAGCGTTTGACAAATTTATGGTAATGTTTTAAATAATATTTCAACTTTTATTTTATTTTGCAATATTGATCAACTGCTACTTTTACCGAACACTTACATTAGTTACTCGCTACTTTGACATCTAACCGTTACCCGCTACTATTCACCGCTACCCACTACTCCAACCGCTACCCGCTACCGCTACTTTTGCCAAACATGGCATAAGCCATCAATATTGGTACGGCAATTAACACTAGGTAATGACACTATTAAGTGGCTTTGAATACTTTTAGGATATCTTTACCAAATTGGCTACTTTGACAAATTTATTGGCTAAAATGACTACTTTTAAATTCTAACTCCCAAACTAGCTTACATTTGAAAAGAGTTCACATTCTCTTCTCTAGTCTCTTACATATGTTTTTCTTACCTCCTCGTCTCTCCTTTTCACTTCTATGTTTTTTTTAATATAACTTTTTATTTGCAAGGAAACAAACAAAGGAAAACTAATTTCTCATAATAGATGTTTTCGCTTGAAAACTATTTTCCATGTAAAATCATTTTCCATTGGAAATATCCATTGAAACAAACCACACCAAAATTGTTCAAACATCCTAATGAAAATAACAGGAAAGAATATATAGATGTTTGAGGGAGCACATTGCACATTGCACATGGGCATAGAGATCAATTGGGGTTTCATAACATGGTTGGCAACGTACAAAATGACAAGTGGAGTATAAGATAAGATTAGCAATGCAATGCTTGATTGACAATATTGTAACGCCTTAAGTGTTGCTTTCTTCCCATTTTTAACTTTGTCTTTGAAGGACTTCAATCTGTTCATCTCATTTCATACATAGAGTATACTCCGCAACTATAGTTTCGCCTTACGCAACAAAATAAGAACTTCGTTCGTTGTTAGTTAATGTATTGATATTCAAAATCGACAAATCATATTTTGTGTTCAATAATTGACAACTGACAAGTAATAGTGTATAGTTGCATTAAATGTGACATCTTTTAGTATAGACTAAAAATAAGTTAATTAAATGGCCGTGTAATATGTAACGGAGGCCAGGGAGTAGTTATTGCATAACAAGTTGGGGTGACAATTGAGGTCAATGGAACGAGTTTACTATCGGTTCGATTTCGGTTGTGAAAAATAATAATTTATAACTTGATATTACTACAAAATATGATACATAAGTCAAATTCAGGTTGTGTTCGAGTCGGGTTAGAGGGTCATTAGGATAGCCAACACAATTCTAATAGCAAGTGAGGATGCATGTAATACACTAAGGGGTTGTTTGGTTCATTGAGGGGAAAGGAAAAGGGAAAAGGAAAGGGAAACAAGGGGAAAGGAAAGAAAACCCTTTGTTAAAGAATGGTTTCCCTTTTTTCTCCCATCTCTCTCCCAAGTAGTAATAAATAATAGATAAAAAATAAAAAATAATAAAGAAAAGAGTGTGGTCAAGGGATAAGGAATGGAATATCTTGGGGGGTATCTTTGTAGAGGGATTTGAGGGTAAGTGAAAAAGAAAAGAGGGTAAAGGGAATGACAAAACCATCAAACAAACAACAATAAATGGACTCAAAACTCATCATTCCCTTTTCTAAAGACCCCCAACCATACGCCCCATAAGGTGTATGGAGGATAAGAGAATTGATTGATTCCACGGTTCGTTGAGCATGGGATCGAGATTGATCGATGCTTCTACAAACCAATCTCTCAACACATCTCAACCACTGAAATAGTAATTGTACAATTCAAGTGACTTTTCTTTGCTCTGATACCACGTTGATGATATTATTTTGATCACTTCTTATATGATGTATGTAGAGGATGCCCAAATCATAACTGATATTTGCAAATCATGTCTATACCAAAACCTGTAGACGCCTACATTTGTTCCTAGGTCCGAAGCGGTGTGTTCGATGATGAAACTATAACCCACTTGTCAACAAAGCACTCTGATTAGCTGAAGAACGACCCTCAACTGACTGAGAGACCATCCGGACCAGAACCTGTTAAATATAGTAAATTCCATAAATAGAAAGCTTCCTGAAATAGACTGGATACATATTTAGTCGCATTCGCATCCCGATACGGCTTAATATGTGATTGCATCGATAGAAAGATAGAATATGATTGTCCGCATTACAGGCGCCACAATGTTCTAGTGCTTGCCTTCAGGCTCTAGAATAACATAGCTCGAACAATTACACTTCTCAAACTCATACTTACTGGGCACAATACATGTAAATCTTAATCCAAATTACTCTCTCAGTCCCAGATTAGTTGTTACACTTACCTTTGCACAAAGTTTTAAGTGATAAGTGGTTGTTTGTTTATCAATTGTTATTTTATTGAAAAAGTAGATGTGATAGGAGTAAGTGGGGTATTTTTGCAATTGAATGAGAGAAGGTGTGGGGTCAAAAAAAAAATTAGTAGGAAGAGAGAGACAATATAATAATTGTTGGGTCATTCCTAATTTAGAAGTGTAACAACTAATTTGGGACAGACGAAAAAGGAAAGTGTAACAACTAATCTGGGACGGAGGGAGTACTTAAAATGCTTACGAGTGCCTAGAATACGCTGGTTAACCCGTTCAACAAATGATACGTCCTTACGAAGTCAAAGTTTGTCTTATAAATTATGATCATGCACATCACATGATTATATAGGCCTTAGAATAAGCTTTCCATAGACTTATCATAAGCCCAAATCCGATTTAAAACGAATAAATTTTATCGCTTTTACTTGGGCTTCGCTGAAACAGACCGACCTCCACTCTTTGGGCCATAACTCGAGATTTACGAAGCTAATTAATGAGAGACAAGCAACATTGGAAATTTGGATTCCGTATCTTTCCAGCAAGATATTATTGGTAAGAATCCGAGTTCGTATGAAGATGTTATGAGCTATTAAATATTGAGTTTTCTGGAAATCCGCAGATCTGCCTGCGCTGAAATTTTCTAGCTCTGGCATAGCGTGCGCTGGAAAATTCCAGCGCTCTCAATTTAAGCTCTACTTTTTTCCAGCGCTGATATATGATTCTGACAAAAACTCAAACTCTTCAAATCCTATCTTATGCGCGCTAGAAATTTCTAGCGCTACAATGTCAAGCGCGGGAAATTTCCAGCGCAAAAATGACGAGCGCTCATTTTTTCTGGCACTCGAACTCTTCAAATATTTATCTTATTTCGACTACCTACACTATAAATACAGCCCTTCCGCACCCCGTTTTGAATCATCAATTCAGTCTCACTCCTCTGATATTCTAAGTTCTCTCTTCCCTCTCTGGTATACTAAAATTCTGTTGACCTCCCGCCACGCATTCGTAATAGTTTTGCCGTATTAACTCTTGTTAAGAAGAACGTTGTACGTACAAGTATTCAAACCATCCCAATTACTACCGAAGTTCTAGCCAATTCGTAAGCCAAAACCAAGGAATCTAAGAGGAAACTCTGCCGGAATTAATGGAAGGATAATGATCTAAAAGTCAGTATTAAGGTTGTTCTAAAGCTAAAGGAGGCTCTGCTAAGGCGAGTGGTAGGTTTTCCTGAGAAGCGTAGTATAGCCTACGCTATACTGTAACTTGCATATATATTTTATAGCTTTCATCACCATATAAATATGCTAACTTTAATCTGTTATATTGTTCACGCCTAAATCAGATAATCTTTGGACAAACTAGTTTATTGCTAAGCACCTTAAATCAATCTAAATCAGCGTTTTGACATCTGTTTAGTAATATATGTGCATTAAAATCAATCCAGAGTAGTAATGTAGCATAACGCATGTCCCATCATCGTCACCATTGAACTAGTAAGGACCGCACCACGTGGGCTAATGTTGGGCACTCCCCGTATTAGTAACCGTCCCCCGAATTCTCAATCTCTGCTCCGCTGGATGTACGTTGAGGGATCTCCACGTACACCAGGGATCACAAGGGAACCTATGGTCGTTGTGATTCAAATATGTTTGCACTCCAGGCATATCACGATAACCGGATTTTGTCAGTTTTCTTAAACTGAATGGCGACTCCTACAGACTAGTAAAAAGAGGCTAACTCCCATAGTTAGTTCCTATTTACTTAATATGCTTGCCACATCCAGAGGGAAAAAGTCGTGCAGGCCGTACACTCTTCTAGAGGCGCCCCGTCGTGTTTTTCGACCCCCTCACAGTGGCGACTCTGCTAAGGACACTATTGAAATAATATGTGCAAGTAGCGCGTTGGTGAGGAAGCCGTATAGCAGAAGTCGAACGCTATGCCACAATGATTTCCTTATTAAGTTGGGATGACCTGAATATTCAATGTGACGAATGATCGCGACAGAACCGCATAACCAAATCTCGGCTTCCTTGGCATGTTTCATCTCGGAAGTCCAAACTAAGGACACCTATCTTCCCGGGGGTGCACGCTCTTCGGATGTTATCCACTCGATGCATACTCAATGTAGCACATCCACCAAAACCGAACCGCTTATCTCCTAGGTCCATTCACGGTATATGCCATCCCAGCACGTACCGGATAGGCCTTGATAAAATTCTTCATGAACCCGGCTACTCTGACAAGAGCCTGTTGGGGGATTGGCGATAGGTTTGGTACTCTTTGACACCCAAGCCTATTGAACTTTAGAGACTAGCATAAACTAAATGCGCATCGTACTTGGAATCATGTTGCTTGTTAGTTTGATGTAGATTCTCACGTGCTATGTGAAACTAATCAACCAGACGCTCGGTTTAGGATCAAAAATGTTTTCAAAATTACAAAAAACACTTTAAGACGTCAAAATAATATTGAAGCTGCGAATCAGAATCAAAATTCCGCAACCAGGAGCCCAACACCAGAATAAAACAGCGCTGCCCTGGCCAGCGCTAGAAAATTCCAGCGCGCAAAATTTAAGCGCCAGAAAAGTCTAACGCTCGCGACGAGGAGAAGAAAAAGTCACTATGGCCAGCGCCAAAATTCTCACGCTGACCAGGCAAGCGCTGGAAAATTCCATCGATGCCATCCTGTGCACTGTTATTTTTCAGCGCACGACTACTTTTTCCTTGCATTTAAGCCTATAAATCAAACTTGAAAGTTAAGAGTCCAACCTATCGTGCAACCAATTCAAAATACCAAAATATGCATCTGCCTTAAGCATTATGTAGGTCTAGTTGAAAATACCCATCATGCAGCGCATATTCAAAATTGCGCCGAAGGTATTCTCACAGAATTAAGCCTCATTAAGTCAAAATTCGCACCAGCTTTTACCAATTAAGCCCAAAAGCCAGTACACGCAAATTACTTTTCATTTGCGTCGGAATACTGAACGTTTGAGTGCACAAACGCTCAAACGAAGGGCATAGTTTAGTAAAATTCAGGCTACGGAAAAAAATTGACTAAAAAGGGCCACCTGCGCAAATACCTGCAGGCATTGGAAATTTCCAGCGCATAACAGGCAAGCGCTAGAAAATTCCCACGCTGCCCATTCCAGCGCTGAAATTTTCTAGCGCTCACTAGTTCAATTCTCGAAAACTCTCACGCACTCTTGGCTAAAATAAAAACGATTTGTAAAGTAGTTATTAGTCCTCTAATGACGCTAATACCGTTCATGCTAAAATAACCTTTGACGTTCACTAAAAGCAAAGATTTCTAAAAAAGGAAGATAATCTGTTTTCTAAAACCAGTTAATAAAAATGGATTTATACCAAATTACTTGTCATAATCGCTTAAAAATATTCGAGGCAAAATGACGAATCAAGTCAAGTCAAAAACCTCAGCCAAGTCTGTCATCCCTTGAGTCCATCATATCAATTAAAGCCTAAGTTCGCCTAGTCTAAGTCTACCTAAAGTCTTAACCAAAATTGGTTGCTAAGAGTCTAAACCAAGTTAAAGCCTACGTTAGAGTCATCATTCATCTAGAATTACATTCTATAGAATCTCCACACACTTAGGGTCCTTCCCCTAGAATCCACTTACACCTAGGATAGTTCCCTCAATCCCCATCTCGTAACTTAAAGTCAAACCCGTATAGCCAAAGTAAAAACACTAAAACGCTCATAAAAAGAGTTTTACAAAGAACTGCGTGGCCTATACCCTATCAATTCATAGGTCTAACCTTAGTCCATCATCTAGAGCCAGTTTCAGCCCAAAACAGTTAGCAGATCAAATGTTATAGCTGTTGCAGTCCAGTAGTTTAGTCAAAATCCGTTTTTGTGTTTTGAGTCAACCTGGCCATGCCCAACCTTTGAGTTCGAGTTGTCCGAAAAAGAGTGCTAACACATTCCAAATAATTAGTACGTTTGTTATAGATGACATTCACCATCTAAAAGGATTATTAAGTCAGTCTATACCTCGAAGTTAATAAATTAACAATTTTAATTTATAAGAGATTATTGCATTCCGTTCGAATCACCTAGACCTTAAAATTATAGACATGAGATCACTATAATTCTCACTTGACATATACTCAATTTGTCATTTTAATCGAATCTTAAGACGATCATGACAACCTAAGTACTCAATTTTCCATTCAGATTGATCAAGCATTTCTTATAATCTGAACTTTCTGGTAGTGTTAAGCTGTCAACATTAATAGGTGATCATATCCAACTTTCGCAAAAATCAGTTTTCTCCTTTCTGGTTTTCAAAAACCATTCATCAACTCTTCCCTAAGGGTCCTGACTAATTTAAGCATAATTCAAAGAACGGTCACTCTGCAATATAAAGTCCAATCTTTCAAGAAAGTCTTCATCAAATCTGCTCTCTTCCACTTCCAGTCAAAATTGGGAAAAGGCCATTCCACCCAAAAATTGTTGAAACTTAAGGAACTCAGTGTTAGGTTATGATACATATGAATAAACATAAATCATGCGGAAAAACCATAATGCCAGGAAACATATTATTTACACATAATCATTTAGCATAATTTAGATGAATACACTTTGTAGCGTGCCCTCCCTAGCTGCGCCCGAACCGAACAAGAACAAGTCTTTAGGACTCCAAGTATCGTCCATCCGTGGATAGTCCACAGCACGTCCGGATCCGTCTTAAGCTTGACCAACTAGAATCTCCCTTAAGGTTACTAGGATTTTCGGCTAATAGGTTGCAAGTGTTTGGCTGATTTTTGCTTCAAAATCTTACCTTTAGAATACTTCAATTGTCTTCTGTTAAATATGTGACCCTAGGCCCTTATTTATAGACTTTATAGAAAGGAATTATAATCCTACTAGGATATGGATTTTTTAATTAGAATCCTAACAGAACTCTAAATAATAAATTTAATCTTTTAGGATTAGGATTTGATCAATGCACGAATTCCAATAGGATTAGGATTCGTTACGAACACGAGTGTTGCACGACTACGAGCATCGCACCACCCGCGCAGGCCTTGCGGCCCACACGAGGAGTCGCTGCTCGCAGCCCACGAGCACCTGCTCCGCGCGCGCCTACGGCCTTGCTGGGCCTGGCGAGGCTGTGGCCTTCGTGATGGGCGCTTGGCTTGCTGGGCGCGGGCCTGGCTTCGTGCTGGGCCTTCGTCTAGCAAGCCTCGTCCGATGCTAATTCATACGATGCGCTTCCGATTAAATTCCCGGTTCCGGAATTCATTTCCGATACGAACAATATTTAATATTTCCGATTCCGGAATTAATTTCCGTTTTGAACAAATATTTAATATTTCCGTTTCCGGAATTATTTTCCGATTCCGATAATATTTCCGATTCTGACAATATTTCCGTTTCCGGCAATATTTCCGATTCCGGCAATATTTCCATTTCCGATAATATTTTCCGTTACGTGCCATGTTTCCGTTTCCGGCAACATCTACGACTTGGATAATATTTATATTTCCGATACGATCCATATTTCCGTTTCCGGCAATATCATCGTTTCCGGAGTATTCATTTCTTGCTTGTGACGATCTCAGCTCCCACTGAAACCAAGATCCGTCGATTCCGAAAATCCATAGATGGAGTATTTAATGCCATTAAATACTTGATCCGTTTACGTACTATTTGTGTGACCCTACGGGTTCAGTCAAGAGTAAGCTGTGGATTAATATCATTAATTCCACTTGAACTGAAGCGACCTCTAGCTAGGCATTTAGCTCACTTGATCTCACTGAATTATTAACTTGTTAATTAATACTGAACCGCATTTATTAGACTTAACATTAAATGCATACTTGGACCAAGGGAATTATTTCCTCCAGTCTCCCACTTGTCCTTAGGGACAAGTGTGCATTTCCTAATTCCTTCGCCGCTCGATGCTTGCTCTTGAACATAAGGTAAGAGTTGTCATCCTTATTATGTCCAGAGGTGTTTCTCGGTTTCAGAGTTCAACTGATCAAATAAACAGATAATCATAGCCTATGATTCATCCGAGCACGGCCATGCATTTTATAGTTTCTAGCTCTCCGAGTGGCCTTGTACAACTTTTAAGCATCTCATCCTGATTTATGGGAGGACAATCCCAATCTTGTGATCTTGAGATTAGACTTCGTTTGATAGGTGATTCCCTGAGCGTTGCCTTTATAGCCTCCTTTTACGGTGCGACGGTTGGTCAACGTCAAAGCAACCAGTTCTCAAACAAGTAATCTCAAATCACTCAGGTATTGAGGATTTAGTGTCTAATAATTTTAATGAAATTTACTTGTGACAGATTTTCATCTCTTACAATAAAGTTTCATAGGTCTGTCCGATACTAGTCTTCCCAAAGTAAGTATCTATGCAAACGATTACGACATTGCCATGTCCACATAGTTCAAGAAACAGAACTACTAGTCATCTTGCATTCTAGTCGTCTAACGTTTTCGATGTGTCCATCTTTATAGAAAACTCCGACCAGGGACCATTTTCAACTTTTGACATTCAAGTTCACTTGATAGACATTTCTTAGTCACATGACTGGTCCTGACAGTCTATCTTGAATATATCGTCAAATTGAAGGGACTCATCATTTAATACTAAACCAAGATTAAATGGAATATGAAAATTCATTTCATATATGATAAATGTTCATCCCCAATGTCTTACAACCATGGGCCTCTAACCCATATTTAAAACAGTTCATAGAATTCAAAGCTATGCTTGATTTCCAGTGCCACAATGTGAGTGTTGTTTCTCACTTGTTGCATAGGTTTAGTTATCATGCTCTGCCAATCTTAATATCCTTTTCATCGAATGTTCTTAGAGATAGGATGATAAGATCTTTTGAGTTTGTTTATTATGTGATCTAGTCTTTCTTACTTCGATAGTGGTTCTACGCATTTTGTAATGAAGAACCATCAAGTCAGCAGACATGTGATCCGCCCAAGTTCAATGAAGAACTCATTAATATAAACAACTCTGTTTTATTGCTTCTTAGGCAATAAGTACTTTTACTTCAACTGTTTAGGTTGCTAGTGATGCTTTGTTTGGATTTACTTATCCAAGCAGTTCACAGATATGTGGAAGACTTTCTAGCTGTATCTTTGGAACATAGAAATTAATATTTTAATTTCCCACGCAACAACTCATGGTCTTCGATCCATGTTGCCATTTCTAAACATGATGCTCTATAGCTCGTCCTTGCTAATGGTTAACTCCAAAGGGATCTTGCTTGATCCTTTACCAGTGTTTATGCGTGTAGCATCAATATTTAGCATATCTTTATTTCCTTGAATCAAGAACTGTTCCTATGTACCTTTTCAAGTACCATAAGTATTCTTGATCTCAATCTAGTTGATCTTCACTTAGATCAATAGAGATTGGTATATGTTCGTCATGCCTAAAGTCATACGATACGTTTTTGGCGATCCTCATATTATATCATACATGATAAATTCTTTTGCAGAATAATTCCCAATTGAATTCTATTCATGTAACTTTAGCTCATTCTAGTTTCAGTAGATACTGAATCCAACTAAATTTGTTGACATATAATATAGGTTTAAGAATCTCACTTGGACCCTTTGATGTTTAACTTAGTAAATGCTTATACATAGTTCAAACATTCATTACTTAGATTTATTCATATGGGTCGAATATCTCCAATGGAGTCTTTCGTGTTTGATTTAGTAAATTCCATTACTTAATCTAAAACAATATTATAAGATCTTTGTAACCAGATCTTAATACCCAGTATGTACTAAGTTTTGCCATGGTCCATCATTGATGAATAATTTCAAATCTAAGTAATTAGCATTTGAATGTTATTTCATAATAGAGAGATATATGTGTGATACACATAGGACCAATTAAGTTTTTATGTACTCCCACTAAACTTCTTATACATCTATAAGAATCATGTACATTTTATGAAACTAAAATACTTATTAGCTTCACTAAAATACAATTCCAATTCCCAATTGCTTGCTTAAATCTGTACTTAGATTTCATAAGCTAGCATTCATTTCAAGCATTATTTGGATCCACAAATCCTATGACATGCCATGTACATAGTTTTCTTCCAACATTTGATTGAGGAATACGTTTTGTCATCCAATTGCCATACGTACCAATATGCAATCATTGCTTGAATTATAGACTTAAGCATTACGATTTTGCATGAGGCTTCAACACAATCCACGCCGTGAATTTGCTTGTAACCTTTAGCAACTAATCTAGCTTTGTGTGTGAACACAATTCCATGTTTGATGGTTTTTATCCTTAAAACAAACTTGCAACCAATAGGTGTGAAACTATTCTTGCAAATCAACAAAATTTCAATTTTGTCATCAAAACATTGAGTATGTTTTATGGCCTTTAACCGTCTAAAACATTTGAGTCTATATATGGCCTCTAACCACTTTAGGGAATCTGATTTCGTCATAGCTTTCTTACAGGTCACAAACTCATTAATCTACTTGATAATAGTTTGACTGCAAGTTGTAGGTTTCTTCGCTATCTAATAGAAGAATTGCATAGCTTCAGTGACCTGAACTCCATGTTTCTACACTATCTAATAGAAGAATTTCATAGTTTCAGTGACTTGAATTCTATGCCTACTTGGGTATAGAACATCAAACAATAGAATATCAACAGCCACTTGAAAGTCCTTTGAGTATTCTGTTCTCCTTGAAGCACTTGTAAAGTCTTGTAAGAGATGTCTATTCTTTAAAGCCACTTCTAAAGTCCTCAAAGAATAAGTGTTCGGATTTTCTAAAGAACTTCGAAAAGCCTCCGGAATCTCCGTTTTATGTTTGTTGTTCGCCTCGAAGACTTTCGAGGTCTATTTTCTCCCACTTGTCATTTTGGAAACGAATCTCCAAAAGGACATTATTTCGAGCAAACAAACACTATGTTCTCAAAAATTCGTGGTGGAAACAATACCCTTGTGTCTCATTTGAATAAATCACAATGAAACATATATCTAGACTTGGGCCTTAGTTTGTTGAATAACAAACACTAAGCTCCCACTGAGTTTAGCAACTCTTTATATATATATATATATATATATATATATATATATATATATATATATATATATATATATATATATATATATATATATATATATATATATATATATATATATATATATATATATATATATATATATATATATATATATATATATTATGAAAAGATATTCTGAAATTACTTTTCAATAGCTTTGACGAATTTGGTTTAGTTTGGTGGTAGTTAAGCATTTTGTTTTTAGAAATTATAGGAAAGTTCTTTATGATTCATCATTAATCGAATCAAGTACTAATTGACTTCTATCATTCCAACTTAGATATGTGTGAGGGGGTCGAAAAGCACGAGGCTAATGCGTGACCTCGTCCCTCGTGGGTGTGACGCTTCTTTTTGTCAAATCAAGTGTAATTGGATTTCCTGTGAGTTTACACCCAATTGAATAGTAATATAGGAGTCGCCATTCATTTTTTAACGACAATGAGAAAAACTGACAAAACCCGGTTATCGTGACATAAAGGGAGTGCAATTATGTTTGACCACGACAGCCGTAGGTTCCCTTGTGATCCCTGGTGTGGGGATCTCTCAACATACACCCGCAAGGTAGAGATTGAGGGTTCGGGGGACTGTAACTACCGAGAGGAGTACTCGCTCTTCGTTAACTCCAGAGGCAGGATATCCTTACTAGCTCAGCATAAATAATTGAAGGGACATGTGTTAACTATTAAACTAATCTGAGTTGATTTTAGCAATATGCAACATATAGTACTAGATCGAGCGCGATTATCTGATTTAGATTGTATTAAGGGACCTAGCATGATAATCCAATTTCCCAAAAATATCATATTTATTAGGCGTGATAGAACATATCAGATTTAGTTAGTTTAACAGTTCATAAAAAGGGCGAGGAAAGCAATTAAATCATAGAAAAGGGACACATTACAACGCACCTTTGAGAGGTGCGTCACGGTTCTAAGAAAACTAACCACTTTGACTTTGCTATTTCTCCTTTTATTTAACGAATCTCAAGGTACGGGACAGGATACATTCTGTTCGATTTATGGATCGATTGCGACAGAACGCGTGATCAGTTTTGCAGCGTGAGGCTTAGGCTTAGGGGTTTAGAGTCAATACTCAGAAATAATAATTGTGTGTTGTGTCCCTTTCACGTCGAACTTAGGGCCCTATTTATAGAAAAGAGTTCGTGGAAAGATAGAATTGTAGAACTCTAATCCACGAAGAATTAGGAAAGAACACGTCCCAGGTACTTTCAGCGCCCAGGCCTGGGCGCCGAGCTAGGCGTTGAAAATAGGATCTGTGCTGTTTTCTTAGTCAGATTCGGATTCCTGGAATCCGGAGTGTTTGAGATTTAATCGAGTCTTTTAGTGCGTATTAACCTTGTGACGAAATGCGTCTGGGCCCGTTACGAACTCTAGGCTCGTTAGGATTTTAATTAATACGTGACTCTTATTTTCGAATCATATTAGGAATAGGATTCTCTCGTAATCTCTATCTAATTTAGGATTTATGTTGGAGTGCAACACCTAATTCTGACAGGTTTCTATCTTTTATGACTTGCCACTTTTAACAACTACCCATTACGGCAGTTACTATTTTTAGCAGGTTTCCATAAATAGCAGGTTTCTATAAATAGCAGGTTTTGGGTGAAATGAAAAGGGGTGATCGAGATTCGTTATTTTATAGGAGATGCGTTGTCAAGTGGAGATTTATGCTTTCATCATCGAACCTTCCCTTTCGGGAATGGGGACAAAAGTAGGTGTCTACAGTTAGCCCCCACTTTGACTGAGTCTTGGAGTAAGACGATGGTCAAAGTACTAGACGGAGTGCGTCACACAATTCATGGTGACCTGCTTTTGCGAGGGTCTCACGAGCCCCCGAGTGATAACATTTGACTTAAGGGTCATCACTTGAAGTGTCGACATATCCCTCACGTGTCATTGGGATTTGTCAACGGATAGTATAGAAACTCCCTCACTTTGTCATTGGAAGTATCAAAAGAGACGTAGAAACTCCCTCACTTTGTTATTGGGAGTAGCTACAGATGTTTTCGAAATCAAAGCTATAAAGTGTAATTGGGCCTGGCCAAGCCCAATCACGAGGTAAAAATGTTTTTAAAGATTCTCATTTTTAGGGTTAGCTAAACGAGAAAACCCCCTTGTTTTTATGGGACGTAAAACGAAGGAAAATCCAGCACATCGTTCTTTTTTGGAAAAAACGGAAAACAAATCTTTTAATTTTTGGAAAAAGGGAAAACCGAAAAAAATTATCGCTGCAGCGACTAAGGACCTGCGCGGTTAGTGACGCAGACCCCGCCAGCTGAAGATGGCGAGCCTGTCCGCTGAGGGTGGACGCCCCGTCCGATAGAAGTGGACGAATCTGTTTTGATGTTTTGAAAATAAGGACCTACGCGGTTTGTGACGTAGACCCCGCCGGCTGAAGATGGCGAACCTGTCCGCTAAGGGTGGACACCCCGTCCGATAGAAGTGGACGAATCTGTTTTGAAATTTGTTTGTGCTTTTTTGAAAATAAGGACCTACGTGATTTGTGACGTAGACCCCGCCGGCTGAAGATGGCGAGCATGTTTTAAATTTGAAAACTTTATTTTTCGAGAACTGAGGACCTGCGCGGCTAGTGACGCAGACCCCGCCCGTTGAAGGTGGGCGAGCCCAATTTGAAATTTTTACTTTCTTTTCATTTTTCGTATGTAGAAGGGCTTTTATGATTACAACCTGTTGGTGGGTCGCAATATTTCCTGATTAAGTGTGTCCTATAAGTGGGCCCACACTGTGTATATTTCTGTTAACGATATTATTTTTTGTTTGAAATACCGTTTTTTTTGAGATTATCCAACCACGAGACCGTGTATAGCGTATTCCGGGAACATGATTTTAACCTTGCACACTCTTATATATTTTTTCGCGAGCCCCCAAGCAATTGGGCTCGTCGGTCCTTTTTTGCCAAGAGCGGTACGTAGCTTATAACGTCTTTTAATCATGTCTGGGGTCATGCTCGTATGTGCGAGTGACCTTTATAGTGGTATGCTATTTTGACGAAGTCGTGGAGTGCGACTTTCAGTAAGGAAATCGGCAATTTTCGAGTCGAATGGATGCGGCAGGGCCCATTAGAAGTTAGGGCCTTCTTTGAGCCTGGGTTTATTTTTGGCGCCCAGGCCTGGGAGTTGAAATAATTCGCGCCCAGGTGGGGCGTTGAAAGTGTTGTTTGGGCTGGTCTTTTGATGACACAGTTGGCCTCTTGTCCATTCGTTTATTTCACTTTGAAGTTCTATGTATTCTCTTCTCTTTTGTTTTTTTCTTTATTTTTAGAACGTGATGATTTTCTTGAGAAGCCGCAGCCGATTGGTGGACTACGGTGCTTGTCGCTTTGGGGCGATTATTTTAAGGAACTGTTGCTCTTAAGGCGTACAGTTATTGCGATAGTTGGGCGAGTCTATATGGCCCGAGGAATATACCTTGAGGCGTAAGACTTTGACCGCTCTTGTTGTTGTATATTTTTCCTTTTGAACGCGTTCGTAAATGTTCGATACTTAGAATGATGATATGTGTATGCAAACGAGCGTTCATAGAATGGCCGTTGTGTGCGGTCCATTAATCAGTTTGCTTGAATCATTTTTTTTTGAGCAATGACTGATTTTGAATAGTTTGCTTAGAAGCTTGATAGGGTTCTAGTCCATTCACGAGGTGGGCTCAAACATCGTGCCCTTTCGATTGTTCAAACATTTGCTTCGAGATTTTTTTTTTAATTTTGCTATGGTTGTTTCGTAGCTTGGAGCCCCCAAGTATGCATGTTGGGATGCTTCCTTTTGGCGTACGATTTTTGGTAGGTTCTTTCGAGAAAGATGCCTTGGGGTTCCGCTCGTGTAGGTGCGAGCTATCCCTTCCGTGGTAGGTAATATTTTGCTACCTTTAATCCTTAATGTAGAATTCCCGTGGCTTGCATTTTGAATTTGGGCGATAAGTAATCTTTGCCTCTTTTACACGTGCTCTTGGTCGTGCCTACATTAGTGCAATATGCCTTACTCTTTTTTTTTTTTTTTTTTTTTTTTCAGACTTGTACCGTGGGATGGTTGAACTTATGGTGCGACTTAGGCTTGTGTGGCCTAACAACGTGTCTTAGAACATTCCTTCAGGTGTTGGGATATCAATTTTTTTTTTTTTTTTGCATTGGAGTACTTCATCACGCCTCGTTCAGGTGCTTGAACAAGTGTAGCACCTTCTGCGTGGGTGTGCACGGCTCATTACTTCGTTCGATGCGAGGATTCATAGGTGTTTCTTTCTTATTTTTATATCTGGGCAAAACTTGGCTAGCAGAAAGATTCAGCACCCAGGCTGGAACGTTAAAGATATCGGCGCCCAGCTCTGGGCGTTGAAAATGATTTCTGGGTATATTTTGACAATTCTTATCCTTGATTTTTCTTTCGCTTTTGCTTTAGAACGAGGTAGACTGTGTAACGGGTGTTTGTAGGGCGAGCGTTAGGTGCAGTAGTTTGATCGGAGTTTTGGTGACTCGCGATTTTCAGTTAACCTTTGTTAGTGGGGTGACTTTATATACTCTAAGTAGTGCTTAGAATTTGGGAGGGGTTGTAGCCATTCTAAGGTTCATTTTACACGATTAAACCTTAGGATCGTGCCCCTATGACGTGTGTATAGCATTAGCGTCGAGAATTTGCGATAAAATCATCATCTCGAGCATTTTTAGAGTGTTTTTCTCAAGCCCCCAATTGTAGCTACGGGATTGGCTTGGTGCTATAATGCTTGGCATATGTTTTTATGCATTCATGGTGACACGGATCATGAATAGTTTGAACCAGACTCGTTTAGTGCGAGGTATGTTCGAGTAGTGATTTGCTACTTCTCTTGTAAATGTCGTATTGTGCGACATTGCCATGGTCAAGGTAGTCACATGTTGAAGTGTGCCTTGACCAAAAACTAGGTGCCTTTCTTTACCCCTAATGATATTTAGAAATCTTTTTGACTCACTTGCAACGTCGAGATAAACGCATACTTAGATTAAACCAACGACTCTTTATTATGTTCGAAGAAATCTTTGAAAATTATTTGAAATTCGAGTCCTACTGTGTACAATCCGAGGTGTCCTAAGTAAGTTGACTTATAGAAGGGTTCGTACAGGATTACATGAGTGAATCAAAATACTGTTACGATTTTTGGAACGCTGTCTAAGGATTTGCTGGAAGCCAGGGTGCAGGCGTCAAGATATATTTGTGCCCGTTTGGCATATGCTTTAGGCTTTTAGGGCCATCTTTTCCAGAATTGCGGGAATAATAAATCGTTTTCAAATTGACTTAGATTTACTTGGTGTATGTCTTCACAAAAGGTCAAGGTATACTTAGTTCTTTTCCCTAGCTCTTTCATTTCAATTTTTTATCCCCAGTTGCTATTATGTCTTCCCATTAATGATGTTTTTAGATTTCGATTTTAGATGCCCGTGTCATATGTCTAAGTAGGGTGAGCCTTGGTTAAGTGCCAAGTCCTATTGACAATGTCTAATATTTTTCAAAGGGGATTAGCAAGTATTTGAATTACCATGAACGGGTGCCTTGGGTTCGAAGGAACGACGGGCGATGCCGTAGAACAATCCTCTTTATTGCAAGCTTACTGCCTTTACTACTTGTTGGCGATTGTGACTGTGTCTAGTGGTGAAAGAAGGTCTTTAAGTGAATTAGTTCGCTTTAGGGAGGGTCAAGTTGAGTACTTTAGAGGTCATGGACGCTTGCGCTAGCCCCTATTCAATTGAGGCAAAGCGATCTTTTGAGTCCTGGCTAAGTGCCTAGGAGTGTGAGTGCTCCTTCAAGCAAGGGTACGTGCCCTTTATTATTTTTCGATGTGTGCTTATTAATTTTGGCATCTTGATGACTTGGATTCTTCCTTTGACTTAAAATTTTCTTTCGACTTGGGTTGCAAGTAATTAAATTTCAATAAGGGACTTCTATTTTTTATCTTGTTTTTCTATAGGCTTTAATATTTTTGCAAATTGGTTGGACCGAATCATGGATTGCCTACGTATCCGCCTTAAATAGATTTAATTTGGAATCAGGTCTTGCGTAGTTCTTAGCCAGAAAACGGTTTCTTAGATTGCCGATTTTAAACAAGTACGTTCGAGTGGAATCGTAATGTTTGAAATAGGGTGAAATAAGTGAAGTTTATTATCATTTTAATCTGCCGCTTTGCCGTAAGCCAAAATTTTGTTTTATTTTTTAAGTACATGTATTTGCACAAAAATCTTTTCATGTGTTTTTTTTTTTGGTACGTATATCTGAATACGTGTTGTACCCCTCCAAGTGTTCGTTATTTTTCCGTGCATGTGCGGATAAAATGACGAGCACTTCTGGACAAAATTTGGCAAGCAGAGAGATTCAGCGCCCAGGCTGGGGCGTTAATGATTTCGGCGCCCAGCAGTGGGCGCTGAAAAGGATTTCTGGGCGGATCTTTTTTCTGGTGCGCTAAATGCTTCTTTTTCTTTTTAGATGAACTTTTAAACGCGCTTTGCAAAGTTTGCTTTTTTTATTATTCATTATTGTTTTGTACTTTTCATTTGTCTTCTTTTTTTACTCGTGACTCAAGACGGTTTGAAAGACGGGTTGAATGAGATAGGATAATTTGTATAGGTATTGGTCAAGCGTGAGGATTATATCTGCTAGAACTCACAATTTGCAGCCTCAAGCTAGTGTCACGAGTTTACATTAATCAAGGCCAATGAGCAGCATGGGCACGGCTCAAGGGTATATCAACAGGATGTATCCACACAAGTTATATGGTCATTATGCTAATGGTGGTGTAAGAACAGGTTTGGGCTTTGGAAATAATGGGTACGACGCACGTGTCAATGGCCGTGCGTGGTTTGCGGTTGACAACAAGTTCAAGAACAAGAGTCGAGGTAATGGTTTCTTGGGTTATGGCAATGAGAACATGGATGGGTTAAATGAGCTGAACAGGGGCCCCAGAGCGAAGGCGTCTAAGAACATAAGGATTGGAAAGGGTAGACATCGTAGAATTTTATGATTTGGATTGGTTGACTCAATTCTTTTCCTTCGTTTACTTGGGTAAATTTCGCACTTTGGGTGGTACGGGCTAAGTATTTCATGGCTTGCTCTCTTCGCTCTCCCTTTTCTCTTTCTATTTTCTCTTTTTGCTTGGGATTTCTCCCCAACATAATTTTTTTTATTTGGGCTAAAGGTAGATGGTTGTGGTTTTTGAGTCACGAGGCGAGACTGAGTGAGCCTCGTTTGGTAGGCCTATAGTGGACATTTAATTTTAGTAGGCCTAGGGTGGAGCTTTAGCTTTAATAGGCCTAGGGTGGACCTTTTAATTGTCTTACTTTGCAAGCGTATTTAGTCGTTTCTTAAAATGTGCAAATAGCGTAGATTCAAAATGTTGTTTTTACCTTATTGAAATTTAATGAAAGAATTACATCGAAAATAATTTTTTGTTTCTTTTCAGACTCCAGTTTCTGGGATTTAATTGGAAGTTGTGATTTAGACTCAAACTTTCATTAATCTTTCTGATTATAATCCGTGTATGAATACAAGGAGGTGGCCTAGACTCAAAATAATGACGTGGCGTAAGCCTATAACACTTGACCAAGCGACTCTCAGATTTAGGCTAATTGGACCATACCTTTAGTTGGTTGACACTTTTAGATTTTAACCCTTGGGTGTTCATTTGTCATGCGCCATTTTGCTTAATGTTGGCAAGGTAGTTAGTTGGGGAGATCGAATTTTTATTTTTGAAAGACTAGAATCATTAGTGCGGCTTCCCTCTTAGTGTGTATTGCTTTACCCCAATGGTAGCCTTATGGTATGCCGATTTGGGTATTTTCATGGTTCGTCATGTTGCATTCATGGAAAATCTTTTAGTCCGTGCTTAGGAGTATTTAAAGGAGCGAGTGGCTCGAGAGGACTATGATAGTCGTGACCCAATGTGATCATAAGCCTTGAAGCCATTAATTTTTTTATTGATGGTATTGACACCTTAGGTTCACTTTGAGGGTTGTGCGACTATGGAGGGATGATTTTCTGAATGTGACTGTTTCCATTTTGCAAATACTTGAATTATAATATTATTTTTTATTGGTGAGAGAGAGCATGGAGGCCGTAGATTCTTAGCAAGGGATGACAATTACATATGGGTGCTTATTGATTTAAATGTTAGGAAGGGAGACTCAATATGGTTTAACCTTTTAACTTGCAGAACGACACCAAGCATTAGGACCGATTCTATGGATAAGACAACTAAGACTTAGGATTTAGATTTTACTTTGGCATAGCCTAGTCTAGACTCGGATTATTTTTTATTCGAACATTATTTTTCCTTGAAGACTCTATTTGAACATTATTTTGTTGAATACTTTGCCCATGTGACATTCAAGGTCATTTAATTAGCATGCTCGGTTTTGGGGCCAAACATTGTCGTTTATAGGAAGCCTAACAACGACACAAAGAGTTATTTATATACATTTTTTTTAAGTCGCTTTTAGAATCGAGTGCCTTTTCGTACGCCCCTGTAGCAATTTTGCGAATTTTCTTTTATTGCTACGTATTTTTTTTATGCGCGGGCACCGAGGCTGCTGTGCCTGACCAAAAGGCCAGGCATCAACTTCAGCGCCCAGACAAGGGCGTGAGAATTTTGGCGCCCAGCCAGGGGCGTTGAAAATTCGTCCCTGGTTGGTTCTCGTTTTCTGTTCACGTCTATTTTTTGTTTATGCGACTTTGATTTAGCGTGTTTGCCTAATAACGTCCTTACGCGTTGTGCAGCGTTGTGGGATTCGTTACAGGCCATCCCGAGCGTCGCTTATTTTTGTGGCGATCGTTCGGGTTTGCGGAACACGTATTTCGGTATAATTCTTTGGCCAATTGGTTTATGAATGTTTGGGCAATATTTAAGGTCGTGGTTTTCTAACATTGTTTGTCACACACAATCATAACACAATCACGTAATTCGCTACACATAACTAACATTACACCATGAGGCAAAATAATAATATGTCATGTAGTTTATGATAGGCTTCTATGGGTAGTATTTGCGCTGGCTTGGTACCGCTTCTATCGCAGATCCAACACATGCCCCGGTCGAGGTAGTTCCTTCAACAGACGAATTTCTCCCAAGAGGCCAATCACGATGTAAGCCAAGGGGGCATGCACCAATGAGAGGGACCTAATGGGCGAGCGATTGGGTTTGGGACGGGTGTACTACTAGCGAAAGTGCCGAGTGGAAAACATCCGAAGCGTATGCACCCCCCGGTTGGCGATGGGTATCCTTAGTCCTAACTCCCTGAGGAAGCCAAGATTCGTTATGCGGTTCTGTCCGTTCACATTAATATGCTGATTTTCAGGTCGTTCCCAACTTGATGGGGAAATAAACGCGGGGTAGGATCGTTTCACCCTTCGGCTATTTTAATTACCTACAAGCACGAGTATTTCCTTCACTATCCCCAGTGGAGTCGCCATTGTGAGGGGGTCGAAAAAGCACGAGGCTAATGCGTGACCTCGTCCCTCGTGGGTGTGACGCTTCTTTTTGTCAATCAAGTGTAATTGGATTTCCTGTGAGTTTACACCCAATTGATAGTAATATAGGAGTCACCATTCAGTTTTAACGACAATGAGAAAAAATGACAAAACCCGGTATCGTGACATAAAGGGAGTGCAATTATGTTTGACCACGACGGTCGTAGGTTCCCTTGCGATCCCTGGTGTGGGGATCTCTCAACATACACACCGCAAGGTAGAGATTGAGGGTTCGGGGGACTGTAACTACCGAGAGGCGTACTCGCTCTTCGTTAACTCCAGAGGCAGGATATCCTTACTAGCTCAGCATAAATAATTGAAGGGACATGTGTTAACCATTAAACTAATCTGAGTTGATTTTAGCAATATGCAACATATAGTACTAGATCGAGCGCGATTATCTGATTTAGATTGTATTAAGGGACCTAGCTATGATAATCCATTTCCCAAAAATATCATATTTATTAGGCGTGATAGAACATATCAGATTTAGTTAGTTTAACAGTTCCTAAAAAGGGCGAGGAAAGCATTAAATCATAGAAAAGGGACACATTACGACGCACCCTTGAGAGGTGCGTCACGGTTCTAAGAAAACTAACCACTTTGACTTGCTATTTCTCCTTTTATTTACGAATCTCAAGGTACGAGACAGGATACATTCTGTTTGATTTATGGATCGATTGCGACAGAACGCGTGATCAGTTTCGCAGCGTAAGGCTTAGGCTTAGGGGTTTAGAGTCAATACTCAGAAATAATAATTGTGTGTTGTGTCCCTTTCACGTCGAACTTAGGGCCCTATTTATAGAAAAGAGTTCTTGGAAAGATAGAGTTGTAGAACTCTAAATCCACGAAGAATTAGGAAAGAACACGTCCCAGGTATTTTCAGCGCCCAGAGCCAGGCGTTGAAAATAGGATCTGGGCTGTTTTCTTAGTCAGATTCGGATTCCTGGAATCCGGAGTGTTTGAGATTTATCGAGTCTTTTAGTGCGTATTAACCTTGTGACGGAATGCGTCTGGGGCCCGTTACGAACTCTAGGCTCGTTAGGATTTTAATTAATACGTGACTCTTATTTTCGAATCATATTAGGAATAGGATTCTCTCGTAATCTCTATCTCATTTAGGATTTATGTTGGAGTGCAACACCTAATTCTGACAGGTTTCTATCTTTTATGACTTGCCACTTTTAACAACTACCCATTACGGCAGTTACTATTTTAGCAGGTTTCCATAAATAGCAGGTTTCTATAAATAGCAGGTTTTGGGTGAAATGAAAAGGGGTGATCGAGATTCGTTATTTTATAGGAGATTGCGTTGTCAAGTGGAGATTAGGCTTTCATCATCGAACCTTCCCTTCGGAATGGGGACAAAAGTAGGTGTCTACAATATGCCATATCTTATGGAGCTAGATTGTGAATTAATACTACACACAATCATTGATGATCATATTTGGTCTTAAAGTAATCGTCGTCATGATCTAACCTAGATCTTTATGATTTCTTTCCAAGTGGGATTTATACTTCTGAATCTTTGAACTAGCCAAACAGATTCAAACTTATATCACATTGAGTAAATAAACCTATATTCACTCAAATCTATGTGAAATAATATAAAACCTTTCTTTAGCTTTTGAACTCTATTGTCTAGGCGTTCTAACAATAGTTCATATCTTTTGTTACTTTCAACAAGTAAGACTAGTTGTCTTGAAATGATCTAGAAATCAATGAACTTTCAAAAGTCCATCAAAATAGAGCTTTTGAATGTTAACTTGTTGATATGGTCTAAGAAACAATGCCAAAGATTAGTGGAACTCAAATCAAGGGGTTGATTTGAACCTAGTAAAGTTCTTATTGTTAAAGAGTTGTTTGTTTTAATCAAGCATATTGACTCAACCCGTAATTGACCATTTCATTCAAATAAACAAACAAACATTGTTTTTGTTTTTCTTGAATGTGAGTCTTTCTGTGTTTGAAGCAGAAATTTAGGTATGCTGATTATGGGAAAAAATAGCCATTAAGTTCCAGCCTTGAAAGGACTTAAAACAAACCAGATGACCCTACAACTAATGTAGCATTGTCATGCTTCATTTCCCACTTGTAGGTCATTAGTGTATCCTAGCTTCCATTGTTTGAGTCATTACCGAAGTAAGAACCTCAAGCGGTATATGATACCAAGGAAGTTTGATTGCTAGGTCACTTTTCTTTAAACATAAACTTACAGGTAGAAACGGAATTGTAAATTCCTTTCATCTGTTCCTTTGTTTTCTTATTTCTTGTACCCTTTCTTATAGCCTTAAGAATTGAATTATTTAGTGTTGACTTTTATACTTTGTTTAGACATGTCCAATGTCACTCCAACAAAGTTCTTACCATTTATGTTGAATATTAAGTTTCAACTAGATGATCTTACCAGAAACTTCTAAAGTTCTCTAAGCATCGATCTATTCGAATGTCTAGGGACTAGACTCATTCGAGAATTAAATGGACAAAGATATTAGGTTGTTAACCATTGGTAAAGCTGAGCGTTTTAAACTCAATGCTTTATGATCTCAAAACTACAATGTATTTTGAATTCACAAGCACCAATTGGTTTGCCATTCGATTTTGATATTCGAAACAACCATAAAAGTCGATATAAGAAACGTACATTTTAAATTGCTCACTTTCTCTCATTTCCGTGAATTGTTCTTGGATTCACTACCAATCGAGGAAATTTACTGTTACCTTTCTAAAAGGATTTACTGCAGTGCAAGATATTTAATTATAAACAATAATTAAACATACATTGAAGCATGCAAAGTCTGAACATTTATCATGAATAATAACTTGAAAATTAAAGCAATCATGCAATTCAAACAAGTTATTAGCATTTTATTCGAATTTATGTGTTCCGGCAGGTGTGAATAAAATGATTCCAAGACCCTAAAACCATTGAAGAATTAAGAAAATTATGTATTTTGACTCAATTCTAAAATATTTTAGGTAAGCAAAGCCTTTTGCTAATAGTCTAGAAACTACTCTTGGTTGATAGGTACGTCTAAGAACTTATTAGGTAAACCTATCGATTTTGCCACGACATAAAAGGACTCCTTACTTATATTGTTGAGTTTCACCAAAACTAACATGTACTCACAATTATTTGTGTACATTACCCCTTTAGGACCATAAGTAACACCTCGCTGAGCGAAAACTATTACTAGATTGATGTAAAGGATATCCAAGTAAGTGTTTATTTTGGCATGACACCTTTTAACTCAATTTTTTTTTAAGTTTGGAACTTAAGGCTCTTACTATGTTGGTTAGATTTTAAGTGAACTAAAATCCTTAATCGTGCAACATAATCAAGCCACAATCTCATGCATAATTAAGACATATTTAAAGCAATAAATAACTTAAAGCATGCATAAGATAAATGTGATCCAGTATGGCCCCGTCTTCATCTTGAAGCTTCAACTTCAAAGTCCGTCATGAAAATGGATTGAAAACTCCGTCTTGAATTTCACCGTGGGAGGCGCCATTTTCTTCAAATAGGATAAGCTATAATTAAACTAATTACAACTATTTGATGGTACGCAGACCATATTTGAATTGAAAAACAATTTGGTGCTTTAGACCAATTACATTCAAATTAATGGTACGCAGACCATATTTTCTATCCTATTTGGGCCATACTAGTCACTTCATAACCTGCAAAACAGTACATATACAATATATATATACCATTCATCCATTCATTATCATGAATGGCCCACATAATTGGTTAGTTAAAACACATTGTATGCATCACATAAAATATTTGCAGCAATTAATTAAGGGCACCAATAATCTACCAATTATTCAGTCCTTATTAATTCTAATCAAGTTGTTTAATCATAAAGGATTTGTAGACATAATCAAGAGTTTATGACTAAAATGCTCCCACTTAAACCAATAAATTCATATGCTTTACTAATTTTAAACATAAAAATGTATTTCTAGTTTAACCGGAAACATACAAATTTAATTAAAATTTAAAGCTCATATAAATTTATAATCGAATCCATTAATTTAATTTATTTCAGTTGAATTAAACGAATTTAATTAATTCAAGGTTTAAGTTTAGTAAAATAATTAGTATAAATAAAATTTATAATAATTATAATATTCAAATTAAAATCCGAGAAACAATTTAAATTATAATTTTAAAATAATTAAGTATTTCCGAACTGAAAATTCAAAATTAAATTTGAAACGACTCAATCGAGACACGACGAGGCACTGGGGTGCGCCCAAGCCCCATCGAGTGCACGAGGCTAGCGCCCCTTGATGTTCGTACAGAACACGCAAGCAACCACACGCAACGCAACACTGCAGGCCACGCTGCCGCTTGCTTGCTGCTCGTCGCGCCTGCAGGCCACACGCAACGCAGCACCGCAGGCCACGCTACGCGCGCCCGCTTGCTCGTCGCTTGCGTCTGCTTGCTTGCTGGCGTGGCAGCGCGCGCTGGGCGCAGCATGCTTGCTGCCCACACGCATGCCACTGGCCTGCGCCTTGCCCTTCGCCCTTGCCCACGTCGCCACATGCGCACAACACTCAACAAGGCAGCGTGCGTTGTGCTCGTGTGCCATGGCCCTTGCTCGTTGCATCGTACCGCATGGGCGACGAGCTCCCTTGCTCGTCGTCGCATGCCCGCACTATACAACACCCCTAAGGGTAACACGTAGCGTCCATTGCTTTGTGCGTGCAAGTTTTATGAGCGAATTGCATAAAAATTAAAACTTTTATTCCAAAATTAATGACATATTAATAAATCATATTAATTTCATATTTTAGGGAGAAAAATCGAAAATATTAATCAATTAATTTCCGATTACATGGATTCAAATTTAGGTCATAAAAATTTAAAATTTAACACAAATTAACAATTTTTATGGTGGGTTTAACATTGGTACCTAATTAAATTATTAATTAATTATGAAAATCAAATTAATTCTAAATTATTCGAATTTCAACAAATTAATCATAATTACATTAGGTTGTATATTAACAAGGCTAGGCATTCAACTTGTTAAACATATACAGTAGGTCAATCAATGATTCAAGATTTATCA
>NW_026614399.1:0-64337 GCF_020520425.1 Spinacia oleracea | reverse complement strand
AAGCTATAGATTGGACCGTCTCATCCCAAACGGTTGCATAAGACTAATTAAAGTATTTTGAAAACAAACAAAAAGAAAAAGTAAAAAAGCATAGAGTGGAGGGAAGGGAAGGGAAGGGAAGGGAATCGGTGTGAAATTTTTAGCAGTATGTTTTCAGACTTTGGTTTTAACAAAGTGAATGACAAAAAGCTACACGATTAGAAAATACTTTTGCCACCACAAACTCTTTCTTTGTTTCTCTTTTTTTACATGTGGAAAACTCTTAGCTAAGTCCCATCACAATCGGGGTGTGTATTTTTTTATACAACTACATCAAATTAATACTCTGTATTAACATGTATGGAATACTTAGTTCTTCGTATTAGTTACTAGAGTATGTCAATTGATGAACTAAATAAAATCATACGGAGTACTCCGTATCAACAGTTCTCAGTGCTCTACTTACAACGTGGTGTGTCATAATCAGTTTCCTATGTCAATGGATGAACTAAATTAAACTAAGTTTTCGCGTTTGGAAGTGGTCTATGGAGGGTTTCATACTTAACAACCTTCTTTAGACGTGTTCACATTTCTGAGCATGAAAAACGTTCACGTCTTTATTTTGTTTTTCGTAGTACAGAAAAAATGTACGTCGACACAAATCTCCTCCTTCAATGAATATAAATTGTTACCTAAATTAATTTCACCGTAAGACCCTATATGAATATTCCGTATAAAGATCTCAGTCACCCGTAAATACCATTATAGGATTGGAACAGAGAGAATACGAGTTACGGATTGTATTGCAGGTGGGTATACAAGGAACTTAATAGAATGGTACAAATAAGCAAATATGTATAAAATGTAGCATTGTACCAGCTGGCAGTGGCACGTTTACAACTTTAACTTTCGGGCTGACCAAAACAAACCACACCCCCAAAGTAAAAACAAAAACAAAAAAAAGAGATAGAGAAGACAGAAATGAAAGAAAGCTAAAAACCCAGATTAAAGCAGAGAGGAAAGAGAGTGTAGCAAAATGGCGGCACATTTCTGAATTCTGACGGATGACTTCAACAGTGAATTGAAATGAAATGAAAGCAAGGTCTCAGTTTTTTGGGGGAGAAGTTGCAGTATACTGTACACAGTACTTGTGGTACTCACACTGTACAACTAATTTTACATTTTTCCATTTTTAAAAAAATCAAAATAAACCTACTGCTGTACTGCATACGTATGCTACTGTATCACTTACTGTATACGCAGTGTATCAAATCAATCATAATTTTTAAAAAGGCAGTAAGCTTTTATTTTGATTGATTTACTCCACAATTTTAGATACTTCTACTAGGAGTAATAACATTTTATATGTACCTTACATTTAATCTCTCATTATTAATTTATTATTGCAGGCATCTTTGAGGCTTTCCATTCCATCACAAAATTATCACTCACTAATTACTTTGGGAGTTTAAATTAATTAAAAGGGAGTAATTTTTCAAATTTGTAACATTGTTTTTTTCCCTCCATTCCAACTTTTTTTTTGGTCCACTTCAAAATATTGGTGGTCATTTACAAATATCGAGTGCATATTTGTAGGAGTATTGGTCATTTTGAATAACTATTGGAGTATACAATAAATCCGTAATTAACATGTACTCCTATTTGGTACTCCGTATGTGCATAACGTTAAAACTTTAGAAACAACCATTTTTATTTTACTGCTCGAGACTCGAGAGTTGAGAAAAATAACTTAGGAAGAACTGTAAAAGACTACTCGTATAAGAAATGAAATAATCGTGCATATTATATTATTACTCCATAATTTGTACTAAGTATTATCCAACTACTTAACTAAAGTTTATTCAATCCACATATTACTCGACAACTAAAATAATCAGCACTATTACGAGTAATATTTTTACGATTTGAATATCTGCGGGGGTATCGTTATTTGGAAAATGCATTAACTAATACGGAGTACTAATCTGTATTTTTTTTTAAATGGTTAATAGGAAATGGATTGAGTTTAATCATTCAGCTCCTAAATACAAGTAATAAATCAACATGTTTATCAATAAATTCAATTTGATTAAATGAACTGAGACTAATTATTTTTTAAATGGTTAATAGGAATGAATTAAGTTTAATCATTTATTCAACTGAGAGTAATTAATACGAAGTATTTTCAAAAGAAAGTGGAGATGATTACCTTGACGCCCTTTTCTGGCTTGCCCTTCTCTTCTACAGCTGTTATCCCACAGAGGTGCTTCATACCGTCCCGTCCATCTATGCCTGTTAACAATTTTTAAAAATTAAAATTAACCGTTTACATTTCCAAAATGAAAATAAATTTATTATTTTAAAAAAAAAAAAAAAGAAATTACCTCGTAACACCTCTGTAAATGGAGGTCCTCTGACCAAAAGTATCAGAAATCTTCTTAATACTATTATTATCAGTATCTACAGCAACTATTGATTTTTCTGCAGTTTGTGGAACTACAGAAAGCGACAAACTCCCGCCATTGTTGCTGTTGTTGTTGTTAGCGGTGTAACTCGGGACCAACTCGGTCTGAGTCGACTCAACAGAATGCCCCAAAAACTCAGCCCCACTTCCACCGCACCCAAGATGAGTCGCCGTCGAGTCATCCACCTCAGAGCCGGAGTTCGCAGAGAACGCGGCTTGAAATCCGGCTGAAGATGTCATCGTTTTCAGATCTTGCTGTTGATGTTGCTGGTGGTGGTGGTGGTGGTTGTTTGTGAAGTAGTCCGGGGTCGAGCTTTGGTGTTGTGGGTCGTAGAAATGAGTCAACTGAGAAGATGAGTCCTGAGTTGTTGTCTCGTTATGACTGTTATACGACGCCGTATTGTTGTTGTTGTTGTTGTTGTTATTGTGATGATGATCACCGCCAAAGAAATCCTCGAGTTTCGGCACCGTTGATGAAGTTGAATGGTGGTGGTGTTGTTGGTTGTTGTTATCCTCTATCTGCTGGTCCAGCACATAGTCGGTGTACATCCCCATTCCCGGCTTCTGATTCCCCCAATCTGTCCAAAACAAAATCACACGTACCCATTAATAAAACACACACCAAAAACAAAAGAAACAAAAGAAAAACATAGATAGTACATACCGGTGGTGTAGAAAGGGTCAAGATAGTAATTATGACTAGGAGAAGAGTTGGAAATGGAAGAAGGGAGAATCTGGGGAGTTTGGTGATGATGGGAAGAAGCCAACATTTCCATAGGAGAGAGAGAAAATGAGAGCCAGTTACTTGCTGAAGCTGCTGCGGGGGCCATATTTTGCTATTGTTAGTAAGTTCTACTAGATACTAAGCACTGTTGCCGTGAATGTATATATATAGTCAGATAGCGGCACTAATAGGGTTGAGTGAGTTCAATTGAATCATTCGAATGAGAATGAGAACGAGGGAATTCAAGAAGCCGTTACGGTCAAAGAATGCAGCAAAAGTATATATATTTTCTACTTTGTTGTTGTTGTTGTTTAGAGGGGAGAAAAACGCGATACGAACGAAGAAATATAATAAATGACGAAATGGAGTCAGAGTGTTTCGAAGGGATAATGAATGTAACATGCAACGAATTAAACACGGAGTTTATGGATGCATGAAGATGAAAACGAAAACTAGACAAGGGATCGAAAATGGAATGTAGTGAAAAGAGAGAGAAAACGGAAAGGAGAAAGAAAAGAAAAGAAAAGAAAAGAAAAGAAAGGAAAGAGAGAGTTGAGAGATGTGGAGGGTTATAAGGGGGTGAAACTGCGGTTTAGGGTGCCAACCGTCGTCAATACACTGAGACAGATACACACGCACATACGTACGTACGTATCTATACGACTACCGATTCCAATATACGGAGTATACATACTGTCTATATTCTTCGATTCAAACTCAGGAATTTGGGGACTGCTTAATAATGTTGGTAAAATCAATAATGTTGGTAAAACCATAGTCCACCTTCTAAATTGCGTGATAAAATAAGTGTGTAGTTCTAGAACTTTATATTGGAGGAAGATGAACATCAGTCATTAAGGTAGCAAGATCCAAAGTTGAAATAAAAGGGAAAAAATAATACGGAGTACTCTATTTTGATCAAATATCCAAACTAATATTGGATCTTTAAAGGGAATATTAATATCTAATTCGGTTTGATAAATTATTATTTCGACTTACCATGTATGATCAAAGTGTTACTTTGAGAGTAACAAGATTGCATGATCTTGCACACCACATTTTAGGTTGCTTAGTTACTGGAATAAATCATTACTTCAACATGTTTTAATCTATTATAAATAAATACGCTTCTGGATTTAGGCCCTGTTCTTTTGGACTTTTTTGCAGTTCCATTAAGTTCAGTTCAGTTCAGCTTCATTCAGTTCAATTCAGTTCAGTTCAAAAGACGGATTCATCTCTCTTTGTAATTATTTTTATTCTTGATATTGCAATTAAAATTGACATTTATTACTTATACATATAATATAATAATTATCGTTATTATTACTTAAATATTACTATTATTATATTAATATTATATGTAATTATTGTTAGTAATAAATATTTATGATTATTGTAGTTATTAGTTATTATTATGAGTATTGTTGTAAATATTAACATTATATTAATTATTTATTATTTATTATTATTATTATTTATTATTTACTATTTATTATTTACTATTTACAATTCATTCAGTTCAGCTCCTTTCAGTTCAGTTCAGTTCAGCTCCATTAAGTTCAGTTCAATTCAGTTCAGTTCAGTTCAGTTCAGCTCCATTAAGTTCAGTTCAGTTCTGTTCAGCTCCATTAAGTCATTCAGTTCAGCTCCATTAAGTTCTTCAGTTCATTCAGTTCAGCTCCTTATTCAGTTCAGTTCTGTTCAGCCCCATTAAGTTCAGTATCAGTTCAACTCCATTAAGTTCAGTTCAGTTCAAACTCCATTAAGTTCATTCAGTTCAGTTCAACCAAATAAAGCTCAGAAGAACAAGGCCTTGGGCTCATATTGTATTTAAATAAAAGGAGTTTGTTTTCGTTTATGCAACCTAATGAAAGTAACTGGACATTAAAAGAAAAAGTATTTACACAATTAATATTTTAAATCAAAGTATTCATATACATTAACTATATGCTGCAAATCGATTTGATATAATATTGATATATGGTGACGTAATTATCGGATAGGGTCATGAATCTAAAGATGGTCGTAAGGTCGGGATTTTGCCAAGCCCACGAGGCGGGTCTTAAATGGGTCGGGCCCACGTCAAAACCACTATGTATCGTGTTGGTTGGGTCAAAAGTTTCAAACAAGACCCAGACCCACAGGTTATCGTGTCGTGCCGTGTCTTGTCGGACATTTAAAAAAAAAATACGGCTCAGGTCCGGACCACTACTTCGTGGTCGTGTCCAACCGTGCTTTTCATGTCATATTTTCTCGTACCTGTTAGGGTCGGGTCGGCATAGTGAATTATTAATTTAATACTCCTTCGTCCCATGCATATTACTTGATACACTTTCTTTTTTTCGTCCGTACGTTCTAGATTACTTGTTACACATATAAAATAGAAATTACCATACAATTATTATATTGTCTCTCTTCCTACTATTTTTTTTTTGTCCTCACACTCTCTCTCATTCAATAAAAAAAATCCCCATTAACTCCTATTATATCTATTTTTTTTATTAAAGTAATAATTGATAATCAAACAATCATTTATCATATAACGAATAATTTAGTAAATTTTTAATTAATGGTTTTATTAATCGGTGTGGTTAATTTTTGGTTGGGTGAGATTAAAATAAGAAAGCTAGTGAGTCATAGCGAAGAAGAGAGGGGAGCAAAAGTTTTGTCTGAAACAAACAAGGTCCCGAAAGATCCGGGCTCAGGCGGTAATCGGAGACTTTGTTTGCTTTCCCTTGCTTTTTTGTATCTATCTTATGCTAACAAATCTAACGCTAAAATGTAAATTTTGGAGCAAAGTTTGCATAGAAGATTAAAATAAAAAAAAGTATACATGGATATATTTTTTTAACTTCTAAAAAAAAGTTTCAGTTTTAAATTTGTAATAATTTTTTTTTAAGATAAAGATAGCACGGACATTTTATTACCTTAAATTAATTTCCGACAAAGTTGTGATACTTTGAGGAAATGTTCCAATTCGGCTTTAATAAGTTCAGATAAGTTTCATTCAAGTTTTATTAAGTTAATAAGTTTCAATTATGTCCAAGTATACTCTTTCAAATTTATTCTTCAAAACAAGCTTGATCAAGTACTATAAAGTTTCAACCATACTCCGTATCATTGAATAGAACACATCATATATCTTGTTCAAAGATAATAGTTGTTTGTTAAGAAGAATATTAGTGAATAATCTACATGTGAGTTTGGACTAATTGTTCCATGTGGAGAAGAAGAGGAAGGGTGACTAACATACGTCTGATGAACTACTCCACTTATCAGCAAATTGAAGAAATCCACTTATCAGCAAATTGAATGTAGACTGAAATATTATCAGGATTATATGTGGTCAGACTTTCCACCAATTAGGATTGCCTAGCCCAATAACGTCTATCATTTTTGAATGAGGGGTAATTAACGACTAATGAATTGATTAATAAATGATTTTGCTTAACTTATCAATAGTTAATGTGTACCAATTGCATGTTGGTTCAGTGGTGATTGGGGCTGAACTTGGTAGGAAAAACTCGTGTTCGATCCCCCGCAACAACAATTGGGAGGGGACTATAACCTATCTACCAAGAACTCGCCCCAAATCCGGATTACCCCTAAGGGTGAACCGGGTGCAAACATCAAAATCAATAGTTAATGTGTTTGATGCAAAACTTAATTTGATTTTTCAAAACGAAATATTTGTATTGCGATGTCAAATATATAAATATCTTATATATACGCTAACACAACTTTAACGTCGATGATGTTTTGATACGGTCGATACAGACACACACATATAAGTCTTCACTTTGATAGTTATATCAACTAATTATTTGACATCCACATACACTATCAACTGAAATAACAAACGCTACTAATTTGTACAATGATTATATATATATATATATATATATATATATATATATATATATATATAATATATATATATATATATATATATATAGATAGATAGATATAAATATATATGGATGGGGTTTTAATTATATCATTGTTCATTCTCATATCTTGACCGTACCATTTCATAACCTTATTAACTAAACTACTTAAAATCCACACTAAAATTGTTTAAATCTCTTGCAATCACTTTGAGTTTAAATTGGCTTAAAACATTGAAATTTCACTATGCTTTAGGGATAATTTAACACACACACACCCCCCCCCCCCCCCCCCCCCTACCCCTACCCCTGCCTACAGGTTGCATACTCTATATCGTATTTTTAATTGATCTTATCTCCAAAAAGTGCATGACTAGAGATGATTTAATGAGAACGAATTAAAAGATAATTTTGTTATAATTTGCTTTTTTACATCAATTAGTTATAATGCTTTTGTCCTAGCTGAAGTACTTTGTATTAATTTATTCCTCTCTCATGTTTTGAATGATCAATGTTCAATTCATAATATGGAGTAGTAATCTTTTCATTGCTCCCTAAGGCATTGATCATGTTTATATTTCAGTTTGTTTAGTTCAATTTAGATTCATTAAACATGCAAGTTTTCCACATAGAGGATTTAATTGACAGTAAACACTTTTTATTTAGGTCAATAGTAGTACGTCTTGCTTGATATTGAATATTAAATTTTATATAAATAATAGTACGTCTTTATTGAATAGTATAATTTTTTATGAATATTATAATTTTCTAAAACAAAAATCATGCAGATATATACGAAGTAGTTGCTTAATTAATAAATGAAAACATTTTGTATTTTTTGTTGTACGGAGTAGCTGCTTAATAAATGAAATATTTTATGGCCTTGTTTGGCAAATGGCTTTTTGCTGGCTTTTTGGTTGGCTTTTGGCTGTTGGCTTTTTAATCTGGTCAAACAGCCAAAAAATGTGTTTGGTAACTGGATTTTTAGCTTACTGAAAAGCCAGCTTTTTCGCCAAAAATGAAAAGCTAGTAACACTAGCTTTTTGGAGTTGGCTTTTGGCTTTTCACTATCTAAATTACTTTTTTGTCCTTGTTTTTTACTAATTAACTAATAATTAATAATTAATAATTAATAATATAATTAATAATTAATAATTAATAATTAATAATTAATAATTAATAATAATTAATAATTAATAATTAATAATTAATAATTAATAATTATAATTAATAATTAATAATTAATATTAAATTAATAATTAATAATTAATAATTAATAATTAATAATTAATAATTAATAATTAATAATTAATAATTAATAATTAATAATTAATGATTAATAATTAATTATTAATAATTAATGATTAATGATTAGTGATTAATGATTATTGATTAGTGATTAGTAATTAGTAATTAGTAATTAGTAATTAGTAATTAGTAATTAGTAATTATTAATTAATAATTAATAATTAATAATTAATAATTAATAATTAATAATTAATAATTAATAATTAATAATTAATAATTAATAATTTTTAATAATTAATAATTAGTAATTAGTAATATAATTAATAATTAATAATTAATAATTAGTAATTAATAATTAGTAATTAGTAATACAATTAATAATTAATAATTAATAATTAATAATTAGTAATTAATAATTAGTAATTAATAATTAATATTTAATAATTAATAATTAATAATTAAAAATTAATAATAATAATAATTAATAATTAATAATTAATATGTAATAATTAATAATTAGTAATTAATAATTAGTAATTAATAATTAATATTTAATAATTAATAATTAATAATTAATAATTAATAATTAATAATTAATAATTAATAATTAATAAGTAATAATTAATAATTAATAATTAATAATTAATAATTAATAATTAATAATTAATAATTAATAATTAATAATTAATAATTAATAATTAATAATTAATAATTAATAATTAATAATTAATAATTAAAAGTTAATAATTACGGAGTATTAATTAATGACTAATAACTAAAAGTGAATAATTAATTAATAATTAATCATTAATTATTAATTATTAATTATTAATTACTACCTCCGTTCCTAAAAGTTCTTTACGCTTTCCGTTTTAGTCCGTTCCTGAAAGTTCTTTACACTCCTACTTTATTCCATTTTTACTCTTATTTGGCCCACCATAACTTACCCACTCACAATACTTTAATATTAGTTTTCACCCACTCACATTGTTGGACAATTTATAGCCACTCATTTTCCATTTGTTACCCCACCATCACATGTTCACCAAAATTCCTTAATTACCGTGCAAATAGTAACCGTAAAGATCATTTAGGAACGGAGGTAGTATTAATTATTAATTATTAATTATTAATCATTGATTATTTATTATTAGTTATTAATTATTACTCCGTAATTATTAATTAAAATAATAATTTATTAATACTATTGCACAAAGTAATTTATTTTTAATTTATATTTATTTATTTGTAATTACGTTTTACTCCGTACACAATACACAGTATGTATTGAAAAATGAATAAAGACATTAAATGTCCTTAAATGTCATTTTACATAGCTACAGCCAACAGCCAACAACTGATTTTACCAAACATATTTGTAACCAATCCATAGTCAAACAGCCAACAAAAGCAGCCAACTTGAACAGCCAGTCAAACCAGCCAAGTAAAACAGCCGACAACCAACAGCCAACAGCCAATTGCCAAACAGGGCCTATATGTTTCGTTCGAAACAATTCTTTTCAAGAAGTAGATGATAAATTATTATTTTTACTATTAAAAAAAAGTTAACATGTTATTAAGGACATAATAGGTACTTCGAGGTTTTTCCTTATAAAATAATAAAGATAAAGAATAGTGTTTATGCACGAGGTGTCATACGTGACATTTTATTGATTATTGTACAAGTGTAATATATTTTTTCATTTAAACAAATGAACTTGTTAGTAAGAGTATAGTGAGAATTTTACAAGGAGAACAAACATCAAGTTCCCAAGAGTTCTCTTATATTCGGAATAAGAATTTGTTTTTTTTAAAAACTTATTTTGACTTATTTTGGAAATAATAAATTTTGATAAGTTAATATAAGCTTAGATAAATTTGGTTCATCAAAAATAAAAAAATTCAGACAGTTTACACATACAATAAATTTTTTCAGCAAAAGTAAATTCAGATAAGTTCAATTATGTTTAAATACGTTTATTTCGTTTAAATTCAGTTGAACCAAGTAGAGCCTAATATAATTTAATAAATCTGCTAAATCAAATAGTGCCTAATATAATTTAATAAATCCTAATAGAGATGTACAAAAGAGAAAAGTAATTGCGGAATTTAGAGACAAAATTTAACATGAGAGTCAAATAAAAATCTAGTAATAACAGAGTTTTTGTCAGGATAATAAATAAAACAAAGATAAATTATAATGTGTAGGTAATAGAGCTATCAATTCTAAACCCGAATCGTTGAACTCACTGGGTTAATCTGATCATTAAGAACCTGAATCATTAATAACCCGTGAGCTTGAACTCGGAACCCGATCCAATAATATTCAACCCAAACCGTCTCGAAAATATTAACCCAATTAAGACCAAAAACCCGATAATTTAACAAATTGTCATGCCGCAACCCGAACTGTTTCTACCCGAACCGAATGGACCCGATAACCGTTAATGACCCGATTTGTTTCAATCCGAACCGTTTCAAACCGGAAAAAACCCGTTTAATCCGGACCGTTTACAACCAGAACTGTTTTAACCCGGACCTTGTACAACATGAACTGTTTCAACTCGGACCGTTTACAACCCGAACTGTTTCAAATTGAATCGTTTATTACCCAAATTGAATTGTTTCAACCTGAAATATTTACAAACCGTTTAATCCAAATCGTTTATAACCCGTTCCCCGAACTATATATTTACAACTGTAAAACATTTTATTTGATCCAAATTAAAAGTTGTACTATGTACTAGAACGCTTTTTATAAATTAATGTTTTTATAGATTGTTATATATATTTACATAGTTATATAATTACCGTCAAACATAGTTATATAGTTGTAAACTTATAATATCATAAAATTATAAAGAATTAGATAGTTGTAACTAATAATCTCACAAAGTTATATACTTCCTCCGTTCCGGAAATATCGCACCATTTGTTTTTTACACTATTTACACTACAATTTTGGCCTTTTTTGTGATTTGTACATAAGGAAATTTTAGTCATGTGAGGTCATGTTAGATCTGTATCGGTATATATTTTCTAAATATTAATTATTTATAATTTTTATTTGCACACGATTTGAGATATTAAGAGTCAAAATAATGGTTAGCGGAGTAAAAGTCAACCATGATGTGATATTTTTGGAACTGCGGAAGTACATACTTATATAATTACACAATTATATTGTTATACATTTATATCCTTATATAGTTATAGTTTTGTAGGGGTTTAATTTAATCTAGTTATGATCATCAATTCATCAGTTATTAGCTTATTAGAGTAATCAAATGTACAATGTTATATTCCTTAATTAATTCTTGACAATGTTATAAAACTTATGAAGTTGTATTATTTTATTAGTCCTTAACTCTTTTATTGACTCGTATTCAACTTATTAGTCGATTACTAAACTAAACTGATATAATTCAATACGTTATAAGCTTATTATAAGTTATAACCAACGAATTAATCGAAAAACTATATATGTTGTTTTAACTGAAATGACTTAAATCATTAACAATTGAACTTGTTTGACTCGTTTCGTTGTTGAACATGTTAGTCTCGTTGATGTTTAAACCAATATGAATATATGATAAACTTGTATTTACAAAGTTTACAAATTCATTACGTATTAGTTCAAAATTATCGATTATTAATTACTACGTTATTAGTTATTAATTCATCAATTAATAAATGTTTCATGAATACGAAGTGATAAATTCTATTAGTCATTAGTTCATCGTTATCGATGATTAAACTATGTCATATACTATATACTCACTAACTCTACCAGTCTTAAATTTTTAACACTTTTAAAATTTAGTTACCGCCCTCGTCTCCTAATTAAGACATCCATAAAATATTTTATAAACGTATTGAAAATTGTGGCTCTGTTTGGCAAATAGCGGTTAGCTGTTAGCTGTAGCGGATTGTATTGGCAGTTTTGACTAGTTGTTGGTATTAGCTTGTTTGACTAGCTGATTGTATTAGCTGGTTATGTAAAAGTGTTTGGTAAATAGCTGATATATAATAGCTGTTTGATTGTGTAAAATTACCAATAAGGACATTAACTTATTTAATTATAGAGGATTAGTATTTGCTAAATATATGGATATGTATGGTTAGATTTTTATCGGAATAAAATGTACTAACATGAAAATAATTAAACAACATTTATAAAAATTTGAAAATTTGTTAATTCCACTAACAACTTTTACGAAAATAAATCATTAAATGTCTAATTTGCAAAATAGGAATAACTAAGAGAAAAAAAAAGTTTACATTACACTCTTCTAAGAAGCTTAATTTTTTTTCATTATTATATTATACATCATCTATTTAAGAAATAAATGTCTAGTTAAAAGGTAAGAAAGTAATAAGTTTAAGTATTAAAGTGAATAAGAAAAGGTAAGGCCCGTGTTATAATTTTGTGCATAATTTTTTTCTTTCTAAAATCACTTATTTAATTTCTCTAAAGTCACAATAAAAACATTTTATCTAATATATATGAACTTATTTGAATTTATCTTCACATTAATTTTTTGTCTATAATATGTCAAAATAAGTTGAGAATTACAAATCATTAATGATTCATCTAACAAGGTTGTTAAACTCAAATAAGATAAGTTTAACAAATATATGGTCATATTAAGTGGTAATAGAAGGTTCATTCGACGATCAAGATGTTTAAAAGTTCGAGTCGATCTCAAATATTTTTGACATTTTATATTGTTCTATCATTGTCTAGCTTCATCTTCTATGTTGTTGCAACTTGTAAGGGTTGTTACCTTCATTGTAATTATTTGATTAAGCTATTGCGAATCGGTGAATCCAATGATAAATGTATGGACATGATTGACATGGGTGTAATTTTTACAACTTGAGGACTAAATGGTCTTTTTATCTTACCTAATACAATCCTGTAATTGAAAAAGCTCATTGGGGCAACTTTTTTGAAATTAGAGGATTCATCCCAATCCTCTATTTCAATCCTCTTACTTCCAAACACCTACATTAGAGGATTAAATTGGTCAAACCTCTAAATTGGCCAAATCCTCTAATTTTTTGCCAATCCTCTAATTTGTATCCGAATTGACCCGACCAGACAAAACCCGACCTGATATGATATGAACCTATTACAACCCGGCTTAACCCGTTTACAACCCTGCGTGTTTCAATCCGACCCGACCCGACTATAATTCGACCCGGTCTGACCCGATATGAATCTGGTCCGATATTAACCCAACTAAACCAGTTTACAACCCGAACCAATCTAACCCGACCCGATTATACCTCGACCCTATATGAACCCTATCCGATATTAACCCGAACCGACATAAATTAGACCCGATATGAACCCGTGTCAATCAACTCGAACCGAACCGAATCAAACCGTTTTTTTCAACCCGATCTGATTGCCAAATAAACTTGTTTCAACCCGAATCGATGGATCTGACTCGAACCCGGTCCATTTGTACGAATTAACACCTCTAGTAGGCGATATTAATTTGTTACTTGTATTAATTTGTCGATCTATACCGACCCTAATAATTTAATTAAAAATGGAAAAAGGACAACCCCAAAAATAAACTCAAGTTAATTATTCTAAGCAAGGTAGACCAGTCAAAGCAATTAAAAATAGGTTAGCCTTTTTTGGTTGATTAGATTATTAGATTAGACAGATTAGTAATTAAAAATAGTAGATTGTTATTTTGTTAGTACTAAATTTCTAAAGTTGGTAATCCATGCGTATCACACTTTTTTAACCAGCTCTGCAACACCCTTAATTAAGATGATAATGACAAAATAGTTATCTCTAGATCCAATTTAGTCATTGTTATTAATTTTTCAAATGCGTGCTTTTTAAGAACCCACGGTTTATTAACTTTTAGGAATTTCAATTTTGGTTTTAAATGCATTTTTATATGGAAATATATGGAGTAGTACTTTCTTAAGAGTTACTCACTACTATTATTACGGCTCTGTTTGACAATTAGTGATTAACTGGTTTGACTACGTAGTAACTGTTATTCCGTAAATGGTTATATATATTAGTTGGTTTAAGTATCCGGTTAAATTAGATGTTTGTGTAAATTGCTTGACAAATTAACGGTTACTCCGTATTTGTTAATTGTTTAATGTGTTAAGTGATCATTAATAACATTGATATAAATTAATGTAGGTTGATAAAGGTTATATTTGTTCAAACCTCTGATTGTAGTAGAAAGAAAGTTTATTGTAATAGTGACCCCTTAGAAATGTAAGATTTACGGAGTATTAAATAATTTGTGAGTGGGTAGAAAACTTACAAAAAAATACTCCCTCGGTTCCTATTTATGTGTCCACTTTGAACATTTACGCGGTTTTTAATAAAACTGGATTGTGTGTAAGAGGTAATGATTGAGAGTGTTTTTTTTTTAGGTAAAAGAAAAAGTAGATAATTGTTTAATGTTTAAAGTATCCGATGATAGAAGTACACAAGGTGTGCAAGAGCATCTTGCACACCACCACTTATAATATGCCACCTCAACTTTAAAAGATTCCTCTATTTTGAAAATTTCAAACTGAAATTTGAAATGTGTTTTGAAATTTTAATTTTGAATTTCAAATTTTTTTTAAGTTCTCAACAATCAGCAATTAATTATCTTTAATTCCCCATAAATGCAATGAGTGCATTCCCCATAAGGGAAACGAGTAACCAAAAAATCATCTAATATTTTGATCTTTTCATGACTAAAATGATCTCGTAAAATGGTTTTGATCCGCAATTAAACAAAATTGGTTATTTATCCTCTTGAGAAGAATCGAACACGGGTTTGCGCAGATAGAGTAGATGTTGTAACAGCTTAGTAGTGACCATTGTAGCAAGGGGTATCAGTACGTAAGCCATTGCAAACATAAATCTTTTAATCTAATTTTACCGAGTTTGAGAATTCTACATATGATTTATGTAAAGGTGAAATGATCCTTTATAATCGTAGATAATATTATAACACATTTTAAAATCGTAGATAATATTATAAGACATCTAATTTTACCGAGTTTGAGAATTCTACATATGATTTATGTAAAGGTGAAATGATCATTTATAATCGTAGATAATATTATAACACATTCATGTGTTCTATCTATCTTTTCTAATCTTGGTGGTGGGTCATAATTTTGTATTATAACAAGAAGTAAACAACTTACTGGGTAGATGTTTATGAAAATGTTAGGAGTTACACATCTATTTTACTTGAGTTTTTAGCGGCGGGTGAACCGTGACTTTTAGCGGCGGCTTTAGGGTTCATTTACTAAATTCCATCCCCAGAATTTCATCGCGCCGATGCTCAAAAACAAATTTCTCTTCGATGATCGCCACCTTCATTTTCCTCCTCCACAGACAATCGGAAATTGTGGTGGTGCTATTTTTTGGGCGGATTCATGGTGGTTACTTGCAATTGATAAATCCCAAATTAACGAATTTGCAATTGGAATTGGAATGTCCCAAATTTATGAATTTGCAACAAATCCCTGATTAAATAAAATCAGATTTAATAAATTAACAATTTATACTGCAACATAAAATCTATAATTGCAATTGAAGTTCAGATTAATCTTGGAAACGCAGAATCAGATTTCCTTTGTTCATGCTCAATAAAATATATAATGTATTTAGAGGATTATTTTATTGCCATCTAACACAGTAGGATGTAATTGAATTCTTATCATAAAATCTATAATCATTCTTGTTGTATACTTTGTGATGTGGGCTTGAACAAATCTCCCACAAAGCCCAAAGAGGCAGCCTACGACTCATACTGATCAGATGGGCCCAGACCTGGAAAGAAGGCCCAAAGTCCTGCTACTCCACCAGAATAAAGACAGAGCCCCATTGGGCAAAGCCCATTATCTTTAAAAGCCGGTCCAAATATGGGAGGCCCATCATTGCAAGACAAAGGCCACGTGTCCTAAATCCCCAAGGGGCACGTGTCCCATAGTTAGGGTTGAGGGTGCAGTCCCCAAGGAACTCTAGCACTATAAATAGCTCAGATCCCAAGGTAAAAGGGCATTCAATTTTTGCCCAACCACAACAAACTTGTCTTTGCTCTGCCTTCTCTCTACAAATTACTTATCTCTCTAGCTTATACTTACTTAAGCATCGGAGGGAATATTCCTACGGGAATATTCTTGTTTTGCAGGTTGCCAGAAGTTCGTGCCAAGTCATACTTGATACCTCCGAGGAGCGCGTGCCACATCAGCACCGTAAAAGTTCCCACAACATTTGGCGCCGTCTGTGGGGAGGTACAGTGTCATGGCTGAACTTCAAACTGACTGCGGAAATGTAATACCCCGAAATTTTAAATTCGATTTATTAAAATTGAAAATATTTATTAACTTAATTTCGTTTTAATTAAATTACGAATAATCGAATTTCGTTATTTTAATCATTTTTACGAATTATTTTAAACGATAAATTTATAAACCGAAATTATTTAATTTCGTTAACGATAATTTATTTATTTTTAAGGGATTATTTTAATTAAACATTTTATTACAAATTCTGGATTTTTGCCAAATATTGTGAATTTACTATAAAAAAAAAAAAAAAAAAAAAAGAAAATGTCAGCTTTATTTTCTTGCTCCCCACGCTCAAACCAGGAAGTCAATACTTCCTTCCTTCCCTCAAAATTCAGTCCAAATTCAATCCTTGGACCCCAAGTATACCTACTTACAAATTCAGAAATTTAAAGTGAAATTTCAATAACAAAAACAAAACACAATTTCAGTTTCAATCTCAAAAACCAAATTCAATTTCAATTTTTTTTCTCCTCTTTTGTTCCCTGATTCGGACCAACCACCACCACCACCTCCGGCAGCCACCGCGCACCACCATCCTCACCACCACTCCACCACCCAGCATCTCCCGAGCACCCAGAACCACCGAACACCACCACGCCACCACCACAACTCCCTCCCCTTCTCTCCCCTGCTCTCGCGTCCCCTGCCTCCTTCTTCTTCCTCCTCTTTCGCCCCACGCAACCACCGCACCACCATCACCACCTTATCCCTCCGATAACCACTAGCAACCGCGCCAAACCACCGAGCCACCCAACCACCTCCCTCCTCTTTCTCCTCCTCCCCGTTCGCTCCCTTCCCCCTCCCCTGTTTCGCAAATCACCACCCCCATCCCCTTAACTGCTCCGCCGCGAACCACCGCCCACCATCACCGTCGCGTCAGACCGCGTCGCCCAGCCGCCCCCTTTCCTCCTTCCTCCTCGTGCCCTCCTTGCTCCGCCTCCCCTGTTTCATCCCCTCCCCTTGCCCTGTTCGTGCGCTATTCAAAAAAAAAAAGGGGAATCAGTTTCTTTGTGAAACCTGACTCTTATCCTCCCTCAAACCCACAAAATCAATTGGGCCAAATTAATTTGGGCCTTGGGTAAGAAACCAACTCATGATTTCAGATTTTCCTAAATTATTAGTTTCATGTTTTAATTTATTTCTATGATATAAATATTTACTAATAAAATTATTTATTATTTTTCAGGTTTAATTATCAATTTTAATAAAGGAAATTACTAGTTTCATTTAACAAAAATGGAATTTAAATAATATTCATGACAAACAATTTATAAAATAAATATATATACATATATATATATATATATATATATATATATATATATATATATATATATATATATATTTTGATTGAAAATTAGATTAATAATATTTTCATCAAATTTCGAAATTATATTAAAATTCGTTATTTATAAATTCGCTACTTATAAAATTTATAATTTTATAAAATATTGATTTTAAATTAATTATCGATCTAGTACTAATTCAATGATTTATTATTTTGAAAGAAATTGGACTCGGAGCTCAGGACGAACGAACCAACGAAAACCCTTAGCAAATCGCGGAAGTGAGGTAACGGCTATTGCTAGTACCCGCAATTCCCTTATAAATGTGATTATGAAATTACAACATATGATTGATTTATCAAATGAATGTTTTGACATGTTTTATGAATTGCGGGAAATGAAATATGATTTTATTGAATAATTTATTATAATATGATTTGATGGAATTATTCCTTATTTTATGATTGATTATAAAATGCTATGATGATTGATTGAATTTCTTATAAAATGCTGGTTATAAGAAACCAGGAAAGAAAGGATGTTTGATCTTATGATCCAAAGGAATTATGTTACTTCAACTGAAGTAAAAAGACTAAAATGTAAAATTAAACGAAACATGATAAATGAAAGTGAAATTCCTAGTCCGTTTGGCAGTATATGTTCACAGGTTACGATTCTCGGTCATGCATGTACCCATGGGGCATCCGCCCATTGAGCCAAGGCTCTCATGTTTTCGGGCCAAGGCCCCATGTTTATGGACAGCGGTCCATCGTGGAAGACGTTCCACCATGTCATACTTGCCGCGACTAGCATGTGCACCCTAAAGTTGAAAATGAATTAAATAAAGGACTTTATAAAATGTTTTACATTATTCTATTCTCCCTGTGTTATTAAATAAAACGAATTGAAATGAATTTACGTTGCTAGAATAGTTCGTTACTGAGTCTTCGGCTCACCGTTATTTTGTTTTCTGTTTTAGGTACCGCTGGGATCGATGGGAACGAGTAGTGGCGAGGATTTCACTTTAATAATTCCCACCTAGTTTATGCCTTAAGTTTTAATAGTTTAATTACAGACTTTTAGTAATTTATGTACCTTTATTTTGGTAATATAAAAGATTATTATATTGATTTTTTTGGGATTTAATATCTTATGATTGAAGGTTGCCTTGTAATTCCCAAGAGGGAGTTACGGCAGGTAATGCCCCGACCAATTAGGTTAATTCCGCTGCTAATTATGCTTTAATAATGTAATTAGAGGTCGGGGTGTTACAGTTTGGTATCAAGAGCAAAGGTTCTGGACCATAAGTGCTAAACCTTACGGGTTTTCGCACGAATAGAATTCATTAGGCTTTAAGTAAAGAATTTTAAGGAATGAGTTAAAAAGAATGTTCTAAAATCTTGCTGAGTTAAAATGAATATGAGTGTGAGTGTAGGAACGGGATCAAAGGGTTTATTTTATATTATTATTTCGCTTCAACCTGATAAGATATGTTATGCAGAATGTCGACCATCGATGCTATCAACGATGTTACCAACGGAGCTCGCAACGAGCATCATGTTCACGATGATAACGACATCACTCATGAAGAGTATGTCCATGTTAATGGCCACGAGGAAAGGATGGAACGATTGGAAAATGTGAGTTCAATGTTGGCCGAATTAGTCCATGATTCTCGGAAAAAGAAAGATGTTAGTGGAAACGGGAGCGCAACGATGTTCAAGAACTTTTCGTCACTCAACCCACCATCCTATGATGGCAAGCCTGATCCAGTTGAGTTCGAGGATTGGATAAATCGCATTGATCAGTTGTTTGAAACCCTGCAGTGCCCTGAGAAATGGAGAGTTGATTTCGCAGTGTTCTACTTGTCAGGCCAAGCAGGATTATGGTGGAAAGTTATCAAGGAACGAAAGAATGGGCCTGGATTTGGTTGGAACGAACTACAGAAGTTAATGAGAGACAAGTTTTATCCACCATCCTTGAGGAAACAAAAAGAAGATGAATTTCTACACTTGCAACAAGGAACGATGAGCGTGTTGGAATACGCAAATAAGTTTATGGAGTTGTCAAGGTTTGCACCAGACTTGGTGTCGACAGAGCAGTCCAGGATGAACCGTTTTGAACGAGGTCTGCACCTTAAGTACCAGGATAGGTTGTCCACTCAGAGGTTTACTTCATACCAGGATATGGTTGATATTGCGGCTAATGTGGAGCGAGTGGTACTACTTCGAGAAGCGAAGAATGTTGGGTATAAAAGGAGAAATGATAACCAAAGTCAAGGAGGAGCAAAGAAGCCCAACCAAAGTTACCAGGGAAATCAAAGGAGGAATGATGGTAATCAAGGAAATAATAGGGGACAAGGATTTCAAGGAAGGAACAATCGGTCGCAAGGATGTGCCAAATGTGGAAAAAGGAGTCATGTGGAGAGTGAATGTCGTGTTGGCACGAATGCTTGCTATCGATGTGGAAGCCATGATCATTACGTCAGAGATTGCCCAAATCAAGTGACGCCAACCATGAGAGGACCAGTTTCAACTAACAACGATCGTGGTCGGAACAACAATGTAGGAGGTCCAAACCGCAACCCACCTCGACCACCGCCAACTGGAAGAGTTTTTGTGATGAGACAAGATGAAGCAGATGAGGATGATAATGTTATCACCGGTACCTTTTCTATCCATTCGTTACCTGCCCATGTTCTTTTTGATTCTGGAGCTTCACATTCCTTTATTTCACCATTGTTTGCTAAATGTTTAAGTTTGAAACCATGTTGTGACTTTCATGCTATGAGTGTTTCCCTTCCTAGTGGAGAAATAGTGAAATGTAGAACCATGTATAGAGATTGTCCCATTGTAATAGAAAAAGTAGAGTTTCTAGCAGACTTAGTAGCCTTTGACCTATCTGAATTTGATGTAATCTTGGGAATGAATTGGTTGACTAAGTATGAAGCTAACCTTAATTGTTCGAGGCAGAGTGTGACCCTTAGAACACCAAGTGGAGATAGAGTTTCATTCCATAAGTTAGTAAGAAAACCAACGATTCAAATTGTCCATGCTTTGAGAGCACGTAAAATGATTGAGAGTGGGTTATCTGGTTACCTATGTAGTGTTGTTGACCTAAATACCCCTGTACCTTCCATTACTGACATACCTGTTGTTTGTGAATACCCACATGTTTTTCCAGAAGAAATACCTAGTATGCCCCCACCAAGAGAGTTAGATTTCAGCATTGAATTAATTCCCGGATCCACCCCTATTTCTAAGGCACCATATAGAATGGCACCAGCTGAGTTACAAGAATTAAAGAAACAATTAGATGAGTTACTTGAAAAAGGATATGTTCGACCTAGTGTTTCACCTTGGGGAGCCCCTGTCTTATTTGTGAAGAAAAAGGACGGAACTATGAGGTTATGCATAGATTATCGAGAGTTAAACAAGATTACCATTAAGAATAAGTATCCTTTACCCCGTATTGATGATTTGTTTGACCAACTTCGAGGTGCAAAGGTGTTTTCTAAGATTGATTTGAGGTCAGGTTACCATCAACTTCGAATTAAACCTGAGGATATTCCAAAGACAGCCTTTAGAACTAGATATGGTCACTATGAGTTTGTTGTGATGCCTTTTGGATTAACCAATGCGCCAGCTGTATTTATGGATTTGATGAACCGTATTTTTAAACCATACCTTGATAAGTTTGTAGTTGTTTTCATTGATGATATTTTGATATATTCTAAGAGTAATGAGGAACACGAGGAGCACCTGAGAAAAGTGTTAGATATGTTGATTGAAAACCAGTTATATGCTAAGTTGTCGAAATGTGAATTCTGGCTTAAGGAAATATCATTTTTAGGACATATTATCTCTGAGAAAGGTGTATCTGTTGATCCTGAGAAAATAAAAGCAATTGTGGAATGGTCTAGACCAACTAATGTACCCGAAGTACGGAGTTTTATGGGTTTAGCTGGATACTATCGAAGATTTGTTCAAGATTTCTCTAAGGTTGCCTTACCCATAACCCGATTAGTTAGAAAGAATACCAAATTCGTGTGGAATGATGATTGTGAATGTGCATTTCAAGAACTTAAGAAACGTCTCACCACTGCCCCTATTCTTACCCTTCCATCTGGAACTGACGGATTTGTAATCTATAGTGATGCTTCTAAAAATGGGTTAGGATGTGTCTTAATGCAAAACGGAAAAGTTATAGCTTATGCTTCACGCCAACTCAAAGTTCATGAACAAAATTACCCTACCCATGACCTCGAACTTGCAGCTGTTGTTTTCGCCCTTAAGATTTGGAGACATTATTTGTATGGAGTTTCGTGTCAAATTTTCACCGACCATAAGAGTCTTAAGTACATTTTCACCCAAAAAGAACTCAACATGAGACAACGTAGGTGGTTAGAACTTCTTAAAGATTATGACCTTGATATTCAATACCATCCCGGAAAGGCTAACGTTGTTGCGGATGCATTAAGTCGAAAGTCTCACTTAAATTCTATCCTAACTTTCTCCCGAGTCAACCAAGATGATCTACAAAAGATGGAAATTGAGTTTATCAAAGGAGATGCTTGCTTGAATGTGTTGGTAATGAAACCAACTTTGATTGATGAGATTAAGGAAGCGCAATGTAAGGACTTGCAATTGGAAAGAATAAGGAGTGAAGTGGAAAACGGGAAGTCACCTGGTTTTGTCATTCAAGAAGATGGCACGTTAAGGTTTCAGGGAAGATTATGTGTGCCTAATGATGAGAAGTTGAAAAAGAGAATTTTAGAAGAAGCTCATAGTTCACCATACTCGATTCACCCTGGAGGAAATAAGATGTATAAGGATTTAAGGCAGGTGTATTGGTGGAGCAACATGAAGCAAGAAGTGGCAGAATATGTGGCTAAATGTTTGACGTGTCAGAGAATCAAGATCGAGCATCAAAGACCAGCAGGTTTGTTGCAACCTCTGGATGTGCCAGAATGGAAATGGGATTCAGTTTCAATGGATTTTATCATAGGTTTACCAAGATCAACCAAGGGAATGAATGCTATTTGGGTTATTGTTGATCGATTAACGAAGTCAGCACATTTCTTAGCAATGAAGAGTAATTCGAGTTTAGATCAACTGGCCGAGCTATATGTGAACACTATTGTGCGATTGCATGGAGTGCCTAGTTCGATTGTTTCTGATCGTGACACGAGGTATCAATCAACCTACTGGAAAGAATTGCAGAAAGCCCTTGGGACGAAACTTAACTTTAGTACCGCATTTCACCCAACGACTGATGGACAAACAGAACGTACCAATCAAATTGTCGAGGATATGTTGAGAGCATGTATTTTGGATTTTCAAGGAACCTGGGAGAAGTTTCTACCTATGGTTGAATTTTCGTACAACAACAGTTATCAGGCCACCATTGGTATGGCACCTTATGAAGCACTTTATGGAAGGAAATGTCGAACACCATTATGTTGGAGTGATATCGATGAGGCGCGTGTTATAGGACCAGAATTGATTCAAGAAACTACTGACAAGATTCGTTTAATCCAATCAAGAATGATGGCAGCGCAAAGTAGGCAAAAGAGTTATGCAGACCAACGAAGAAGACCTCTAGAGTTTGAGGTCGGAGATCACGTGTTCTTGAAAATTTCGCCAACGAAAGGAATAATGAGATTTGGTCAAACGGGGAAGTTGAGCCCAAGATACATCGGGCCATATGAGATACTAGAAAGAGTAGGTGCAGTAGCATATCGACTAGCTTTACCAACCGACTTGGAAAAGGTGCATAATGTATTCCACGTGTCGATGTTAAGAAAATATGTTCCTGATCCTAGCCATGTGATTACGCACGAACCCTTGCTATTGCGAAACGATTTAACTTACGAGGAGAAGCCAATTGAAATTCTAGAACGAAGAGAGAAACGACTTAGAAGCAAAGTAATTCCAATGGTTAAAGTCTTGTGGGCCAATCACTTGACATCTGAAGCCACATGGGAAGTCGAAGCGCAAATGAGAGCGAAATATCCCCAGTTATTCGTTTAGAAACGATAAGATGTATGCATGTTAATATATTATTTGAATGATTATGTTATAATGTTATTCCGCCATGTTTGTATAGCAAATAGAACGATTAAGTATGAATGGCTAGTTCGACTGAGCTCCAGTTTCGAGGACGAAACTTTTTCTAAGGGGGTAAGAATGTAATACCCCGAAATTTTAAATTCGATTTATTAAAATTGAAAATATTTATTAACTTAATTTCGTTTTAATTAAATTACGAATAATCGAATTTCGTTATTTTAATCATTTTTACGAATTATTTTAAACGATAAATTTATAAACCGAAATTATTTAATTTCGTTAACGATAATTTATTTATTTTTAAGGGATTATTTTAATTAAACATTTTATTACAAATTCTGGATTTTTGCCAAATATTGTGAATTTACTATAAAAAATAAAAAAAAAAAAAAAAAAAAAAAAAAAAAGAAAATGTCAGCTTTATTTTCTTGCTCCCCACGCTCAAACCAGGAAGTCAATACTTCCTTCCTTCCCTCAAAATTCAGTCCAAATTCAATCCTTGGACCCCAAGTATACCTACTTACAAATTCAGAAATTTAAAGTGAAATTTCAATAACAAAAACAAAACACAATTTCAGTTTCAATCTCAAAAACCAAATTCAATTTCAATTTTTTTTCTCCTCTTTTGTTCCCTGATTCGGACCAACCACCACCACCACCTCCGGCAGCCACCGCGCACCACCATCCTCACCACCACTCCACCACCCAGCATCTCCCGAGCACCCAGAACCACCGAACACCACCACGCCACCACCACAACTCCCTCCCCTTCTCTCCCCTGCTCTCGCGTCCCCTGCCTCCTTCTTCTTCCTCCTCTTTCGCCCCACGCAACCACCGCACCACCATCACCACCTTATCCCTCCGATAACCACTAGCAACCGCGCCAAACCACCGAGCCACCCAGCCACCTCCCTCCTCTTTCTCCTCCTCCCCGTTCGCTCCCTTCCCCCTCCCCTGTTTCGCAAATCACCACCCCCATCCCCTTAACTGCTCCGCCGCGAACCACCGCCCACCATCACCGTCGCGTCAGACCGCGTCGCCCAGCCGCCCCCTTTCCTCCTTCCTCCTCGTGCCCTCCTTGCTCCGCCTCCCCTGTTTCATCCCCTCCCCTTGCCCTGTTCGTGCGCTATTCAAAAAAAAAAAGGGGAATCAGTTTCTTTGTGAAACCTGACTCTTATCCTCCCTCAAACCCACAAAATCAATTGGGCCAAATTAATTTGGGCCTTGGGTAAGAAACCAACTCATGATTTCAGATTTTCCTAAATTATTAGTTTCATGTTTTAATTTATTTCTATGATATAAATATTTACTAATAAAATTATTTATTATTTTTCAGGTTTAATTATCAATTTTAATAAAGGAAATTACTAGTTTCATTTAACAAAAATGGAATTTAAATAATATTCATGACAAACAATTTATAAAATAAATATATATACATATATATATATATATATATATATATATATATATATTTTGATTGAAAATTAGATTAATAATATTTTCATCAAATTTCGAAATTATATTAAAATTCGTTATTTATAAATTCGCTACTTATAAAATTTATAATTTTATAAAATATTGATTTTAAATTAATTATCGATCTAGTACTAATTCAATGATTTATTATTTTGAAAGAAATTGGACTCGGAGCTCAGGACGAACGAACCAACGAAAACCCTTAGCAAATCGCGGAAGTGAGGTAACGGCTATTGCTAGTACCCGCAATTCCCTTATAAATGTGATTATGAAATTACAACATATGATTGATTTATCAAATGAATGTTTTGACATGTTTTATGAATTGCGGGAAATGAAATATGATTTTATTGAATAATTTATTATAATATGATTTGATGGAATTATTCCTTATTTTATGATTGATTATAAAATGCTATGATGATTGATTGAATTTCTTATAAAATGCTGGTTATAAGAAACCAGGAAAGAAAGGATGTTTGATCTTATGATCCAAAGGAATTATGTTACTTCAACTGAAGTAAAAAGACTAAAATGTAAAATTAAACGAAACATGATAAATGAAAGTGAAATTCCTAGTCCGTTTGGCAGTATATGTTCACAGGTTACGATTCTCGGTCATGCATGTACCCATGGGGCATCCGCCCATTGAGCCAAGGCTCTCATGTTTTCGGGCCAAGGCCCCATGTTTATGGACAGCGGTCCATCGTGGAAGACGTTCCACCATGTCATACTTGCCGCGACTAGCATGTGCACCCTAAAGTTGAAAATGAATTAAATAAAGGACTTTATAAAATGTTTTACATTATTCTATTCTCCCTGTGTTATTAAATAAAACGAATTGAAATGAATTTACGTTGCTAGAATAGTTCGTTACTGAGTCTTCGGCTCACCGTTATTTTGTTTTCTGTTTTAGGTACCGCTGGGATCGATGGGAACGAGTAGTGGCGAGGATTTCACTTTAATAATTCCCACCTAGTTTATGCCTTAAGTTTTAATAGTTTAATTACAGACTTTTAGTAATTTATGTACCTTTATTTTGGTAATATAAAAGATTATTATATTGATTTTTTTGGGATTTAATATCTTATGATTGAAGGTTGCCTTGTAATTCCCAAGAGGGAGTTACGGCAGGTAATGCCCCGACCAATTAGGTTAATTCCGCTGCTAATTATGCTTTAATAATGTAATTAGAGGTCGGGGTGTTACAGGAAAAACCAAGGGTAAATCAGAATTCCCAGCCAGAAAAGGAGTGTTTAAGGACGGGTCCAACACTCAATGTGACACGGCAGCTAGCCAGCCTGCGGCCGTCATTCCTATTCGACCCTTGCTGGATGGTCCTCACGGAGTCAATCCTAAGCATGATAATGGTAGGATGGTAGAGTTTCTGTCAGAAGATTCTGACTCGCCTATGAGGAGGCGCAACCTGGAGGAAGCTAGTCGGCATGTCAAGGAGGTTCGTCCAAGAAGAAGGACGAGACGAATCTTGCAGAAGAAAAATGCGGACCGTTACTCTCTAGAGGCTCCTGTAAGACAGCATGAGAGCGTCGCCCGAAGGAAGAATGGATGTGGCTCTGAAGAAAAAAGGGGGCGAAGGAGGACGTCCTCTAGAGGTCCCTTTAAGTTCAATACGGCCCTTGGCGAGATCCTCCTTGCGGAAGGACCAAGTCTGGGAATAGAACCGTCTCCCCGACGATCGTTCACCTCCTGCCCACAAGTACCTTTCTGTGTTTTTCACAACGACGAAGGGCATGACACTCAAAGTTGCCGGATGTTGAGGAAGATATTAACTGATTGCGTGGCTGAAGGACACCTTCGCCAGTACGTCCATCTAGAGGACGCACATGAAGAAGCGAGCCCCACCTCTAAGTACACAAATGAAAGAATTATGGTAATATCAAGAGGAATAGCGGCAGGAGAACCATGTAAGGAGGGACGACAAAAAGGCCCACCTCATCTTCGCCCAGCACAGAAGAACCTACCCTCTGTAGAAATTTCCGAAGACGACTATAGAAGGGCGGCCACACCATATGATGACGATCCTCTGGTTATTGAGGTTAAGGTGGCTAATCTTAAGGTAAAGAGAGTACTGGTGGATACGGGAAGCTCGTCTGACATAATCAGTCTGCAATGCCTGCGGAAATTAAGGCACAATCCAGGAGACATAGAACAAGTTTACGGGCCCTTGGTAGGATTCGGGGGGAGCATCGTTCGTCCAATTGGTTCCATTTTGCTGCCGATTTCTTTTGGAATTCCCCCAGTAGTCAAAGAAGTTGCCATCAGGTTTATAATAGTGGCAAATCTCACCACATTCAACATCATACTTGGTCGTCCAACACTCAACGACCTAAAATCTGTGATCGTCCCTCATTTACTATTGGTAAAATTTGTTGGAAGCAACGGACGCGTTGGATCTCTCTATGGAAATCAACAGTTGGCCAGCGATTGTTACTTGTCGACGTTGGAGCCAACGGCCTGGGGAGCTTCTCCAAAGGGAAAGTAACAAACTAAACCTCCAGCGAGTCTCCGTAAAACCCGGAAAATTCCGACAGAGCACAATGCAGAAAGACGACCTGAGCTAGTGGGAGCACTTTATGATGTAATTCTGGACTTAGCGGATCCGTCTCGAACAGTCCCCATTGGGATCCACCCTGACGGCCCCATGTCAGCAGCATTAGTGCAGCTACTCCAAGAATATAAGGAGATATTTGCCTTCACGATAGAGGAGATGCCCGGTATAGACCCGGCGGTGGCCGTGCATAAGTTGAATGTGGACAGTACTGTGAAGCCAGTACGACAAAAGAAAAGGAATCATGGAGAAGCAAGAAATTTGGCCGCCGCTGCCGAGGTTAAGAAACTAATGGATGCAGGCTTCATACGCCCATGCCAGTACCCAGACTGGGTAGCCAACGTAGTCCTGGTACCCAAGCCCAATAAGACGTGGAGAATGTGCGTTGATTACACTGATCTCAATAAAGCATGCCCTAAAGACAGCTTTCCACTGCCGAAGATAGACCGACTCGTCGACTCCATCGCTGGACATGCCATGATGAGCTTCATGGATGCTTACTCCGGATTCCACCAAATTCCATTATGGCCCGAAGATCAGGAGAAGACGTCTTTCGCCACGGAACAAGGATTGTACTGCTACAAAGTAATGTCGTTCGGTTTAAAAAATGCCCCTGCTGCCTTTCAACGGTTGATAAACACAGTTTTCGTAAAGCAGCTGGGGAGGAATATAGAAGCCTATATTGACGACATGATTGTAAAAAGCAAGCAGAAGAAGGATCACCTTGACGACTTGAGAGAAACCTTTGAAACCATCAGGACATACCAGATGAGACTCAATCCCAAGAAGTGCATATTTGGGGTATCTTCTGGCAAGTTCCTTGGCTTCCTGATTGACGAAAGGGGCATTGAAGCAAATCCGGACAAAGTGCAAGCGGTCATTGATATGACGTCGCCAAAGACGGTTAAAGACGTGCAACGCCTCACTGGGTGTCTCGCCGCCTTGGGACGATTCTTATCTAGAGCTGGAGACAAGTGTCACTACTTTTTCAGTACCATCAAAAAGGGAACCCAGTTTGAGTGGACGACGCAAGCTGAGGCTGCCTTCCTCCGCCTAAAAGAACATCTGCACACCTTGCCACGGCTGGTCAGCCCTCTCTTGGGGGAAGTTTTGTATCTGTATCTTGCCATCTCAGAATACGCGCTAAGCGCCGTCTTGCTTACAGAGAGGGAGGGAACGTAACTACCTGTTTACTTTGTCAGTCACATGTTGCGGAATGCTGAACTCAAATATCCAACGGTCGAAAATTTTGGTTTTGCACTGTTCTTGGCTAGTAAGAAGCTTCGTCCATATTTCCTGGCCCATCGATTGGTAGTATACACGGATCAACCGCTTAAGAGACCTTTCACCAACCTTGAAGCGTCAGGAAGAATGCTCAATTGGGAAATTTAGCTTCACGCGTTTGATATCTCGTATGAACCAAGGAAGGCAATAAAGGGACAGGCATTTGCTGACTTCATCGCGGAACTGACCAAGCCACCCTATTTGAAGAATGAAAAAACTCAGTGGATAGTGCATGTGGAAGGCTCTGCTACTCAGAACGGGTCAGGAGCCGGCATTATCTGTGAATCACCAGAAGGAGATATCTATGAATATGCAATGCGATTCAACTTTCAGGCGTCAAACAACGAAGCCGAATACGAAGCCCTGATATGTGGAATTCAGATGAGCAGAGCCGCAGGGGCAACATACGTCCTCGTTTTGTCTGACTCGCAATTAATTGTCAGTCAGGTCAAAGGAGAGTATGAGGCTAAGGACGAGGCCATGATAAGATATTTGGAAAAAGTCCGCCAAGAAGCCCAACAGCTGTCTAACTTTGAAGTAAAACATATCCCCCGGTCTGAAAACAACAAGGCAGACGCTTTATCTAAACTGGCAAGCTCAGCATCCTGCGACACGCCACGTCATGTATTCTGGGAGGTAAAACAGTCCAAAAGCATTGACGCCTCGAGAATAGACATCTTGGATCGAACAGCCACCTGGATGGATGACATTGTCAACTTCAAAATGAATGGAGTACTCCCTGATGATCCCAAGCAGGCAGAAAGATTACAAATGAAATGTACATGGTTTGAGATATGGAATGGAACACTATACAAAAAAGCCTTCTCACGGCCACTTCTCCGCTGCATAACCCCCGAGAAGGGGCAAGAGGTACTGGAAGATCTTCATCAGGGATTATGCAGCTCCCACATAGGAGGGAGGGCCCTGGCCGAAAAAACTTTAAGAACTGGATACTATTGGCCCACTCTCAAAGAAGACGCCCTCAATATGGTCAAGCGTTGTGATAAATGCCAACGATTTGCTCACCTAATTCGACGACCAGCACAGAAACTGACGCCAATCACCAGCCCTATACCTTTTGCCAAATGGGGGATGGACTTATTAGGACCCTATACGACGGCGCCAGGAGGACTGCGTTATGTAATAGTAGCCGTCGATTACTTCACTAAATGGGTAGAAGCTGAGGCTTTAAAGAACACTAAAGCACAGGATGTGAGAGCATTCATCTGGAAAAACATAATCACAAGATTTGGCGTACCTCAGTCTATCGTCTTCGACAATGGGCCACAATTCAAGACGCCCAAATTAGAAGAGTGGTTGGCCGACCATGGTATCACAACATGTTTTGCATCAGTAGGACGCCCCCAAGCTAACGGACAAGTAGAGGCATTCAACAAGATTATCTCTGAAGGGATGAAGAAGAAGCTTGATGAGGCAAAGGGTTTATGGGCCGACGAGTTACCCAATGTTTTATGGTCTATACGGACCACAGCAAAAAATTCCACAGGAGAAACACCATTCTTGTTAGCCTATGGGGCTGAAGCCGTCCTACCCATTGAAATGTGCGAACCCACCCTGCGCGTCATGTTGTTTAATGAAGATGCCAATTGGGAAATGATGAAGGCGGCCTTGGATTTCTTACCAGAAACCAGAGGGAATGCGGCTCTACGACAGCAGCTATACAAACTCCGCATGACAAGGGAATACAACAAAAGGGTTTCTAGAAGAATACTTAAAGTTGGAGATTTTGTGCTTAGGAAAATGGAAGCCGTCGGACGCGCCAATGAACAAGGGAAACTCACCCCTACTTGGGAAGGTCCGTATGAGATTTACGAGGAGGTTCGAGACGGAACATACCGGATCCAAGACATGCAGGGACGTCCGATTTTGCGTACTTGGAATGCGGATAACCTCAAGAAGTACTTTTTCTAGATTGACACTTGTCTAGATTATATGCATTGTAAAGACGTCTAGAGCCAAGACGCACCGTGTAGCATGTTTTAAACATTAAATGAAAAATTCACTGCAAGCCGGTCTTGCTGAGAAATCCTTCTGAAAAGAATGTCATCAAAACTCTCGGAGAAATGCAAACTAATGCTCTCCCAAAAAGACTAGTCGTTTAAAGGCCTAAGAAGTGGCCCAGACTAGCACCCTCACTAGGCTGATCACCTAGAACACAGGGGTTACACATTCCTAACACAGCTATATAAAGTAGCAAAAGACCTTGGCAAAAAGACCAGGGCAGACATCTGACGACTCAAATGGGGGGCGTCGGACGTAATCATAAAAATATGATGAAAGCTAAAAAGCAGTAAGACGTTCAAAAGGGCATCATGTCATTCCCAAAAAGTTAGCCATAATTACAAGAATTATGCACAAAAGCCACCAAGCATGGCGTCAAAAGAACATGTGCAAAAAAAAACAAAAAAAACAAAAACACATTAATAAAAACAAAGACGCGTAGGAACTCATTCCTCATCCTCGCTGGGCACGAACTCAGGAGGGGTGCGTCCTTCCCTTTGAACCTTCTCCACCTCAATATGATAGGTGAGAAACTTCTCAAACCAACTGAAGGGACGTTCGCTTGCAAATTCAGCATTCCATGCAAGCTCCATACCCCTTCGGATCGATTTCTCACCCAGCATGGCCGACTGGGCGAGGACGCTCTGTGACGAATCGACTTCCTTGCTAGCCGCCTCCAGTTGAACCTCCAACTCTTTAAACTGAGTCTCCAGATGAGAAAACTCAGCCTCTTTCTCCTTTATCTTCTTGGAAAGATCCTCCATTTCAGAAAAGTTCTGATCAATATGCAGGAGACGAGTTGTGTTCTCAGCATTTTGAGAGGCCAGGGCGGTAGTCACAGCGTCAATCTGTTCCCGCCTGTCTAAGCGAAGCTTCTCCAGTGCAGCAAAATGCTGGTCACCACACTGACTGGCCAGAAGACGGTGACGAGCTTCTTCATGCACCAAAGCAGTGCACCACTTTTTCAGCGAGTCTAGCAGAATGAACATCTGCGCAAAAATAGTAAGTCAAACAAAAAGAAACGAGTGTGTAAAAATAAAGGTATAACGAAACTTACGTCCAGCGCCGAGGACTGCATGGTGGCAAGCATATTCTCGGCCGCCTCAGGAAGAGTTTCAGCATATTGGGGAGGAATGGCACTGCGCATCAGCGTCATTATCTTCCTACGGTCATGAGAATTGAACCCGCCTGAAGAAGGGATCTGATCCAATTCAGCATCTATGTCTTTCTGAGGATCGGGAATTTCTATGGGAAAAACAACGGCCTTAGAATCCCTGGGGGAAACTATAGAACTGCTAGACGAGGAACGGCAGGTGGTTACGATGTTGGAGTAAAACTTACCCCCAGAATTCCTAGCTCTCTCCGCCGCCCTCAGAGGGATGTTGCGGCGGGCGACTTCAGGAATCCCCGCAAGAGGATCAGCTGTCCCTCCAGTTTTCTCCAAGCTAGGAGAAGCAGATGCAGCCTTGGGGATGGCAAAACCCTTAAAGCCTTCGACGTCATCGACTTGAAAACGGGTTTCCCTGTATCGCCAGCCCTGCGTTTGGGAGTAGGAGCCGCGTCCGTGCTCGCCTTCCTCGTCTTCTAAAAAAAAATGATAAAAAAAAAACAAGTTGTAAACAACAAAGGAAATCACGTCTGAAGATTTAATCAATACCTTCTCCTCCTCAGCAGGAGGGGGAGCCATTTGCTCATGAATGGCTTGCTCGGCTGCCTGCTGACGCTTCCAAGCTCTGAAGGTACTGGCGTCGAGTACCTTCGCCAACCAAGACGGCCTGTCCACTTGTCCTTTGGAGGCATCATCCAGCTGACCCATGGCCTCGTCTGGCAAAACGAGATAAAGACATTAGTGCGGTTTTGATTAAACAGAAGAATTGGAAGTATAGATACATTACCTCTCGGCATATACGGACACAGGCCTACAGCCGAGAGGAAAGTGGGATTGCTCAGTTGATTCAGATGAGGCAACCACCCCTCGGGTATGTAGGCCGTCTTGTCCTTGATGACGAGCGGCTTGACCAGGAACATCGACGAGATCCGCTCCCAGAGCTCGGCGGAGATGGGAGGTAAAGAAGCACCTTTCCCAACGAAGTTGGGCTTGGCGTTCCAGCGTCTCATCCTCTCACACATCTCCAGATTGGTGGTTTTGATAACCACCCACTTCTTCCTCCAGTGATGCCACTTAGACGCCTTCCCCATCACCGTCCGATAGGCCCCTTTGTATGTAAGAATCAGCCAGCCCGCGGCGGCTTTCAAAACTTGAGACATAGAGGCGATTCTTAGGAACGCCGGAAGAGAAGGGGTGATGCCGGCAAGCTCGCAGCGAGCAATGTAGCCAAACACACCCGCCCAGGAGTTCCGGGACATTTGGCACAGGCCAATATTGAAACTGTCCAGCAACTCCACCACAAAGGGGTGAGGGGGGAATCTCATACCCAGCTTCAAAAACGAGCCGTAAACGGCGAACTCTCCTTTCACCAGTCCAAAGCTGGCGCAGTCCATGCCAGCCGGCATGCGGAATTTATACTCCGAACCTAGATTCAGAGACGCCCCATAGGCTTTCCCCTCTAGAGTGAGGAAATTCAGCCACGTCTGAAGTGGGAAGATGGCGCTGGGATGAAGGTGACCTTCCTCCCCACCTGACGTGCTAGCCGGCGCGGCATCGGTGCTTTCTGGGACGTCCTCTATAGGAGAAGAGGATTCTCCTTCAAACTGCTCCTCGTCTTCTATTCGCGCCATTAAATCCTGCAACAAGCCAAGATTTGCTTCAAAACAGGGACAAACTTGAAAACAGAAGACGTCAACGGGACAAGATGACGCCTTCAGTTTGACGAGACCCATGCAAGACTAAGAAGGAAATTTGGAAGAATCAAAATCAACAAACACATTTTTCCAAAGAAAACCTTTACCTGATAAATCAAAAGGGAGTTTGTGAAAGAACTTGGATGAAGAACTGCAAGAACACGACTTTGAAGATCGTGGCGGTGCTACGGTGGATGTCGGTGGATATAAGACGCCGGAAATCGCTTTCTCCTATTTGCTCTGAAGTGATCACTGGAAATGAGGGGGGAAATCACTCAAATTGGCCACTTATTTATAGAGGGGTAAGAAATGATTACCCCTGCCACGCGTCATCACCCCGTTGGACACTCCAAGAGCAGTGAAAACTAACGTCTGTTTTCACTCCTCATGAGGGGAAAATGATGTGGGCTTGAACAAATCTCCCACAAAGCCCAAAGAGGCAGCCTACGACTCATACTGATCAGATGGGCCCAGGCCTGGAAAGAAGGCCCAAAGTCCTGCTACTCCACCAGAATAAAGACAGAGCCCCATTGGGCAAAGCCCATTATCTTTAAAAGCCGGTCCAAATATGGGAGGCCCATCATTGCAGGACAAAGGCCACGTGTCCTAAATCCCCAAGGGGCACGTGTCCCATAGTTAGGGTTGAGGGTGCAGTCCCCAAGGAACTCTAGCACTATAAATAGCTCAGATCCCAAGGTAAAAGGGCATTCAATTTTTTCCCAACCACAACAAACTTGTCTTTGCTCTGCCTTCTCTCTACAAATTACTTATCTCTCTAGCTTATACTTACTTAAGCATCGGAGGGAATATTCCTACGGGAATATTCTTGTTTTGCAGGTTGCCAAAAGTTCGTGCCAAGTCATACTTGATACCTCCGAGGAGCGCGTGCCACATCAGCACCGTAAAAGTTCCCACAACACTTTGTATTGTAAATATTCAGGTGCTGATACCCCTTGCCAAGATGGTCACCAAGACGCACCTTGATTATGTACCCTGCACCCGTGTTCGAATCCTTGCAACTGCGTAACACAATATTTTTTTCGGATATTTCATTAGATACCCCCGAGGTTTAAGTTTATTCACCAGGTACCCTCGTTGTTTCAGTAATCCACCAGGTACCCCTCAAGTTTCATTTTCTCGCATGACTTAACCCTGCCGTTAAGTGGCCGTTAGAAACTTTTTTTCACCAGGTACCCTCGTAATTTATTTCACCAGGTACCCCTGAGGTTTCTTAGATTTTCACCAGGTACCCTTATGTTTTAAGGTAATTTCACCAGATACCCCTGCTCACCAACGACTACTTTTTAAAAAAAAGACTAGTCGTTGGTGAGCCTTCTCTATTTAAAGGGGGAGCAGCAGCAACTCTTCACTACAACTTTCTGTTCTTCCCATTAACCAACTCATATTTTCCCTATTTCCCAACTCACTTTCAAATGAGCTGATATTCTCAATCTCAATCTTCCTCTACAACGTATGAATCCTCATACGTTGTATTTCCAAACAAAACATGCAACATATGTGGGAACAAATTTGCAATAAGAAGTTCTGAAACAATGAAAAATCCTCAAAGACTATATTACAAGTATGACTTATGTGAAAACTTCAAGTAGTGCAAGGGAAGCATTGAGCAACCACTGCCAATGAGAAACAACAAAGGTGGCACAAAGGAAGGAGGAATTGAAGAAAATAAAAGCTTGAATGAAGAAATTCACCAAATGAAGAAGAAACTCAAGCAACAAAAGAAATTAATGCATCGAACTATCAAAATTGGCATTCTAATGTTTTTGATTCTAGTATTTGTAATGAGAAAGTGAATGATGACATTTAATCAATAATATGACATTTCATTTCCGAATTAAGTAGCTTTACAAAAGTGTGCCCCCGACACGCAAAAACTTTAAGTGTAGCTTTACAAAAACTTGCTCCCATTGGCAAAAGATATACATGATTAGTTTAGCAAAAAGTAAAAGTTATGCATAAATCACAAAATCAAGTACGCTTCCTTTTGGTTCCCTTACTTGATGCATTACGCTGTTGATGTGAACTGGAAACACCTTGATCTCCCCCCTTGCTGTGAACCAGCTGCACCAGAACCAACTGCAATAGCAGAAGCAGAACCAGAAGCACCACCAGCAGCAGCAGCAGAAGCCTTCTTTTGCTTTGCAGTGGCTCCACCTCTGCATGTCCTTGCATTGTGTCCCACCTCCTTGCACTTACCACACCTCACAGTGCTGTTTCTCTTTCCCCTTTTTGGATCATGTTTACCTCTTTTTCTCAGTTTAGGGGGTCTACCTGATGCTCTCTTCATGGGTGGTGGGAGGATAATAGGAAGGTCAAAAGAAGGCCATTGGGTTGGGTCAGGCATGGGGTATTTGTGCTCTGAGTAAGTTAACTTGTATGCTAGCCCTTTGAAGTAGTGAGACACAAAATCAGTAGCCTCAAGTCTTTGGTGGTAAATACCCTAAGGCCATGTCTGCAAGGTATGCCAGATATTTGCCATACTCCACAACCACAAGTCCTTGCATCTAACTTAATAGGGTATTTGACAGCCCCCTCTTTCACTTCATATTCCCCTCCCCCAGTTGCTGGTTTTGTTCTGTAACAGTTGCTGGGGGAGGGGAATATGAAGTGAAAGAGGGGAATATGAAGTGAAAGTAGCCGTTGGTGGCAGGGGTATCTGGTGAAATTATCATAAAACATAAGGGTGCCTGGTGAAAATCTAAGAAACCTCAGGGGTACCTGGTGAAATAAATTACGAGGGTACCTGGTGAAAAAAAGTTTCTAACGGCCACTTAACGGCAGGGTTAAGTCATGCGAGAAAATGAAACCTGAGGGGTACCTGGTGGATTACTGAAACAACGAGGGTACCTGGTGAATAAACTTAAACCTCAGGGGTATCTCATGAAATATCCGTATTTTTTTTAATCTGAATAGATAATTATACAGGATCATTTTATCTTAGAGAAAATCAAAAGCGAAACTGAAATAACTTATTAAAATAAATACAATAAATATATTTATGATATTGTTGTAGATGTGCTGATGCCCCCTTGCCATATTGGTCACCGCAATACATTATCTTATAGAGGCTCTGTGTTCGAATCCTTGTAAATGCATAACACAACATTTTTTTTTAATCTGAATAGATAGTTATACGGGATCATTTTATCTTAGAGAAAATCAAAGAACAATTCATTGGACTACACGCTGAGTATGATAAACAAAAATTATGTACAAGGAACTATTTATTGAACTTCCGATCCTAAGAGTAAAGTTTTTAAAATAATTTTCTAGAGTAAATATAAATCCAATGTTATATTTCCAATATACCTCTTTGATAATAGGGACATTAAATATTCGCGTACTCCCGATAAAAGTAACAAGTTACCAAAAAATTGTACGGAGTAGAACAAAATTAGCTCAGTTATCTGATTTCTTTATCACTAAAATGATCTCGTAAATGATCTGTGACAAATTCAAATAATATGTTATTTCCTTGTAAATAATCATGGTGGCAAGCAACGAGTCTTTATCACTCACTAAAATGATCCCTAAACCCTACTATAATATGATGACATTTTAATTTTTATCTATTTAGATTCAGATGATTTCACAACAATTATTGATTTTTCATTCAATTATAACATTTGTGTACCGTTATACAATTAGGTTAGCGTAAATAATATATATATATATATATATATATATATATATATATATATATATATATATATATATATATATATATATATATATATAGCTTAAAACAAATCGAGGTGATTTCTAAACAATTATTTAAATATGTGTGTACCGTTATAAAATTAGGTTAACATAAATAAAATATATATAACTTGATACAAATTATTGTCATACGAACATTTTCGCGTATTATTAAATATTATTTTTTACTATCAATTTGGGTTTTCTTAAGATCATGACTTATATATATTTTTTTAAATTTAATATTTATATTAATTATTTGTTATAACCAATGTTGATAAACAATATGGATACTAAATGTTGTGTTAGTCCCCATTAAAAAACTTTACGGCTGCACATAACATGAAATATAGGCGTGAAAAAATAACTCATACTATATATAGTTAAATGATACTTATAATTATATGTTGACGATTTTTACACTAAATTTAATAATTTCCATAAAAGTAATGAGTTACCCAAATAACATTCCAATTCTATAAATATGATTTTTTTTATTAAAATGATCCCATAATTGATTTGTTAATATTTGCAACATAATTTTTATTTTTTTTATTTTTTTATATATAGGACTTAGATTGAAATTATTTCTAAACAATTATTTGTTTTTCATTCAAATTATAATATTTGTGTAACGTTATACAATTAAGTTAATGTAAATAAAATATACGGAGTATATAACTTAAAAAAAATTGAGATGATTTCTAAATAATTATTTATTTATTTGTGTACCATTATAAAATTAGGTTAGCATAAATAAAATATATATAACTTGACACAAATTATTGTCGTACGGACATTTTTCGCGTATTATTCAATATTATTCTTTACTATCATTTTGGGTTTTCTTAAGATCATGACTTATATTTTTTTTAATGTAATATTCATATTAATTAATTGTTACAACCAATGTTGATAAACAATGGGGATAATAAATTTTGTGTTAGTCCCCATAAACAAACTTTACGGCTACACATATCACGAAGTATAGGCGGTTAAAAATAACTCATATTATTCATAATGATACTATATATAGTTCAATGATACTTATAATTATACATTGACGATTTTTACACTAAATCTAATCATTTCCATAAAAGTAACGAGTTACCCAAAATATATTCTTAATTCTATAACTATGATTTATAATTTATTAAAATGATCCCATAAATGATTTGTTAACATTTGTAACATAATTTTTATTATTTTTTATTTTTTATATAGGATTTAGATTGAGATGATTTCTAAACAATTATTTATTTTGATCAAAGTTTTCCGAATTTTTGGGAGTGGTATATTTTACGTAAATCTATTTTTTTTAATAGGACCACAAAATATTTAGTTTTGAACACAACAAATACAATTAACATGGTGTTAATTTTAGGAGGGGTTTGTTTTACATATAATCTCTTTTGTGTAAATGATCAAAACAATCAACTTTTTACATATAACATGATTTTAGTTTCAGAGAAGGTTTTATAGTACATAGAATATGTTTTGTTTTTAAAGGATCAACTATAATTACTTTTGAACACAACAAATAAAATTCATAATGATTTTGGTTCATCAATTGAAAGAAATGTGGGATTTTTAAAAAATAAAATCCTAACCTATTGTTAAGATTCGAACACGGGTGAATGTTAGGCAAAAGCGTTGAAGTTACCACCACTATGACAAGGGGTATCAGCACGTCTACAATTGCAATACCAATTTATACGACTTATAAAAATCAATGATCCCATAAAAAGATGTCATTTTTTAAAAACATTGTTTTTGCTAGAGCCAGGATTGGAAGGCATGTTGATCGCAAATATATTGAAGTTCAAGCGGTAAAGCAATGACCATAAGTCCATGATGACAAAGGGGTATCAGCACGTTAACATTTGCAACATAAAACATTTTTATCTATATGGAGGGAGTATGATTTTAGTTCTTTTAATCATATATTTTTTTTTAAAATTCTGATGGTATCAATTAACAAATCACCTCTTCGTATAATACAATAAAATAAGAAAATAACTTCATCACGAATGAATTAAGTCGTGAAAGCTTTCACTTGACAAATATTAATTTCATCACGAGAGTCTTCACCACGTCGAATTATGAACCCAAGATGATTCCTGATGCACAAAGGGTAATTCAGATAAATTTGTTTTATTTTTATTTTTTGATGAATAAGTTCAACAAACGCGAGTTTATTTTTTGACGGAGTGTTTTAATTGTGAAATATCTTGTTAATAAATGTTGCATTTGAAGAGATCGTGTTTTAATTTGTGGGATCATTACATGTATACTGAAATCGGAATACATACTGTTTATGAACTTCATTAGCTATCGTATCTTGTATAAAATTTTAGGTAGCCCACTATGATGTGCTGATACCCCCCGTTAAATTGGTTACTTGATTACCCTTACACTAGCTAAACCCGTGTTCGAACCTATGTGGTTGTTGAAAAGTAATATATTTTTCCCTATTCATTTTTTTTTATTTTAATGAGTATTTTTTATACAAATTCTACAACCAAAACACATTTAGGAGTATCGTCTATACAATTTCTAGAATCAAAATCATAACTTAATCAAACAGGTTTATTGCTATACAAAAGGTTCAACATTGTCACTTCCAATTCATCATCTCCAGATTCGTAGAAGACGGATAATAGTTACATCCATTGCAATATTAACTATTTTTTCCAGCCATTGCAATAGGTCCAGCTTTTGTCACTTTCAATTCATCATTTCCAGTACATCTCAACTGAAACACTATAATAAATATGATTGAAAATCTCTTAGTAATTTCATCAAACAGGTTATATGCATCACTAAATCCATGGAAGTTCTTTTAATGGCAGACTTTTATATGCCTCGAAAAAAATTATAACTCATTTAGATAGTTAATGCATTCGAAAATGGCAGAAAATAGAATGAGAAATAGAAATTCAGAGGGTGGGAAAAATGAATCACATACTTTGCAGTTGCTTTAGCAATATAAACCAGAAAAAATGGCACTTTGCAGTTCTCTTATTATTAGTGGAGGTGAAAGATGAAAATTTGAGGTGAAGAGGTGTTTGGCGCAAATATGAAAAATGGGTATTTTGGCGCAATTAAATCCCGCTTAAAGAACAGAATGGCGCAAATGGCTGAAAATATTTGCCGCCCAAAAAAAATATTTCAGAAAGCTTTTCCCTCTCTTTTTTTAGTGGGATTTGTGAGATGACATTGTGTAATTGGTGGTGTGCAAGATACCTTTGCACACCAAGTGTATCCCTAGCCTTTTCCTTAAAGTACAAATAAAAAGGGACTTGGGGATTGAAAAGTGGGAAAAGTGTAAAATGTGTAAGAAAAAGTCATAATGATTTATAGAAAAATGGGTAAAGTGTGTGGAAAAGTGTATAGAAAAGTAGGAAATGGGTATGTTTAAAAATGGAAAGTGAACAATTATAAGGAAACGCTATTTATGGGAACTGGACACATAAATAGGAACGGAGGGAGTAGAAATGTAACCCTAAATAAATACGTCACAAATGTTACATGTAAGTACGTACGTAAGCCCTAAAAATATACGGATGGGGGCATGACCACAGGGAGCGGAATTTCGACATGCTGTGATGTACATCACATGGGCATTTTGTGTACCATTCATTAAAAAGAAAGTACCATTTCGTTAAACGGAGTACCATTACGATAAAAACATGTACAATTACGATAAAAACATGTACCATTACGATTAAAACATGTACCATTACGATTAAAACATGTACCATTGAAATTCAATTTATTTACAAAAATGCCCCTGTGATATATTTTGAAACACATCACAGCATGCCGAAATGACTTCCTCCATGGCCACATGAGTCAATCTTTTAGAAACGGAAAGAATATATACAAACACGCGGGGCAATGAAATGAATTTGGTTGTACTTTGCTTTGGAATCTCATGCAAATCTAGTACAGTACAGTAAATAATGACAGTACGCTACTAGAATTGAGTAAATTCAAATGAAATATAGAGTAGGTTGTAGCAATTTAGGGAGTATTCCACAGTTTACCCAATATTGCATAAATACAGCAGTCAAATGCGAAAGTACCAGTTGAACATCGTAGCAATAACACTATAACAGTGGCCCCAAAATTGAGGCTGTTCATCAATCATCATTCATCACTCATCAATGTGAATCGTGATCAAAGGTACATACGGAGTACTGTACTCGTAGTCTAGTACTCTAGTAGAGCATGTTATGCCGTTACGGAGTACAATGATATGCTCCATCCGTCTCGGAATATTCGCATCGTTTTTACTGGACATGATATCACCAAACTAAAATCCCACTCTTAGAGCATGTACATTGGCTTACTAGCACTTCACTCTCTCTCTCTCTGCCATCATTTCTCTACAAGATAACTCAATAACTCTTTCTAAAAGCCACCTGATATTGGTGGCTTCTTTAAAAGAGTTCTCCCATCCCTTTTTTTCATTATTTGGTAATCCATATTATATTATTTATTTATTCAAATTCATAATTAATCGTCTTATACAAACAAAGTGACTCTCCACTTGGAGGTGTCTTGGCCAAGAACTACTTTGAAGTAAGTCGATCTCCGTGAATAGTTACTCAAGAGCCCTAATGTTGGCCAAGATATAGTTTTTGTTGGAGAGCTACTTAGAGAGTCACTCCAACCGCCTCAATGTACATGCTCTTAAGGGGTGATGACAAAATGCAGTCCACTCTGTAAAACCTCTGCATAACCATTTTCATTCAAATTGAACTACTATTTTTATTTTGTTTTATTTTATTTTATATTTGAAATATATGTCTTGTTTCGTGACAAGAGGCTGGACTAGGTCTGTTAGGTTGTAATACCTCGTATTTTTTAATTTTATAAGTATAATTTTAATATATTTACAATTTAATAAAGCATAAATGTGATTATTAAATCATATAAATAATAAAAGAGAATTTAAGTACATTTAATATTTATTAAAGTTATTAAATGTATTTTAGAAAAGAAAAAAGTTTTAAATACTTCTTTAAACGAAAATAGCTTTAATTAAAAAGAATGGAGAATAAATTTAGAGAGGATGTCAAAGTAAGTAAACTTGAGTTTCTAAACCTTACTTGAGGTCCAAGTAAGGATTAATATAAATGCTCAAGGGTTCAAGGGAATTGAACCCTAAATTCACTTTTGCCTCCCCTCTCTCTCTCTCTCTCTCTCTCTCCCCCTCCGCCGCCTCCCTCTCCTCCTTGACGTCCTTGCGCCGCGCCGCCTTCGCCCAACCCCTGAGCTGCTGCCGTCGTGTGTGGGGGTGTGTGTGCGCTCTTCTCTTTCTCTTCTCTCTTTGTTTTTCGATTGATTCATATTATAACAAAAAGTTTCAAGATTTGTTAATTTAATTAATTTTCAGATTGTTATTGATGATTAAATTAATTCAAGTTTATAGTTTTCATGCACAAAGTTTCAGATTTAATACTCCCTCTATCCCATATTAGTTGTTATACTTACTTTTGCACAAAGTTTAGGTGATAAGTGATTGGTTGGTTATCAATTGTTATTTTATTGAAAAAGAATATGTGGTAGGAGTTAGAAGGATATTTTTTTAATTGAAAGAGAGAAGGTGTGGGGACAAAAAAAAATTTAGTGGGAAGAGAGAGACAATATAATAATTGTGGGTCATTCCTAATTTAGAAGTATAACAACTAATCTGGGACGGACGAAAAAGAAAAGTGTAACAACTAATCTGGGACGGAGGGAGTACTTAATTGGTTTATGCATGTCTGAAACCCTAAAACATGGATTTTTAATGTTTTAAATTACATGAATTGCCTAGAGTTTTGACCTTGGTGATTAATTAAGATAAAAAGAGGTTTAATAGGATTTTTAATGACTTAAAAAGTATTAAATAGTTGCTGCAATTTCATTTATGGATGAATAATAAATTATGTATTATTTATTTTAGGTGGAAGCTTTGATTGATTAAGTTGTTGAGCAAAGTGGCACCTTTGAGAACGTACTCAAGGTACGTATATGTGTAGATTATGCTTATGTGTGTAATATCATGCATATGATATTATTTTAATCATGTAGCATCATGTCATGTGTGAATGTAGTGGTTACTTGATTGAAGAGAAGTTTGTGATTCATATTTCATTATGCAATCATTTAGTAGAGCATGATTGTCATTATTATTTATGCAAGCATGTAGTATGAATTTTGCAAGAGTTTCATTCATGCTAAAGTTAAGAAGAAGTAAGTTATTTTCATGTGAGTCTTGTTTCCATGTAAAACCAAGTTAAGTTATTCATGCATGCGTGTCAAGGTACCCATGTAAAGTAAGCAAGTTTGATGTCACATGTGTGTCTTTGTACCCTTGTGATCCGACATGATACTGGTACGTGGCAGACTTAGTCTTGGCTGCTTAGTAAGTGATTTTCTAGTATTAGTTAATTATTGGATAAGCACTAAAAGCTCTTGGATCGTATACATGGAGTGTACATAAGGGGGAGGTTCATATGGTGCAGCCCTTTGAACATCCAATGTGGTACATGACGTTGTTCCATGTTTATTATTTTTATACGCTGGATTCGTCACAGAATTGTGACATAGATTGGTAGCATAGGTAGCTTCCATGCTACAGCCCCTTTGTGGACTTAGTAGAAGGAATACCCGGTTCATTGCTTAATCCAATTTTGGAATTTCATATTCCATTAAGAACAAGAAAAGAAGTTATCAAGTAGTAGTAAATTCAAAAGTAAAGTCAATAGTATTATTATTCATTCAATTATGCATTGCATGTTGGAATGTCGCGTAGAAGTTGTTAGTGATCATTCAATTGTCAAGTTAAGCATGTTTAGTTGCATTTTTATTTCATATATGTACTCAGCTTTGCTGATTATTGCTTTCTTGATTGTCTTGGTCATTGCTTATGGTTTAATGACCCTGTGATGATCCATAATTTACATTTGTGATTATGGTGAGCAGTTCACATGTGTTCTAAGTGAAGAAGCATTCCAATTATTCATTTTCATCTGCGTTTGAGTGTGAGTGATTCGTTTATGCTCCGAACGCTTTTATTTAAAGTATTCATTTCAAGTATTAATTTCAAGCATTCAAGGATTTTTAAAGGTTTTGAATTAATGGTTTGTGGGCCTTTAATGGTTCCAAGTTGTATGGACTTTAATGCCATATAAGACTTTGCAAATTATATTAATTAGTAGAAGTCAAGTTCTGCTGCAAAATTTTGATAATAGCCTTAACCATTTTCACGGTGGCGGTAATGCTTGGGTAATTCCTTTTATTTATTGAAGAAAATAGTTTTAAAAAGAAATGAATTATTAGGGTGTTACAAAGTGATATTTCAGAGCATAGCTCTAAGTTGTGCTATTTTGTAGTAAGCCATACTACAAAGTGGTACAATAGAGTGCAAGTTAAGAAGCTACTTTGTAGTAAGTAATACTTCAAAGTGGTGTCTGGGAACTATAGTATAAAATTTCGTTTTTGAATACCATTAAAGTTAAATGTGACATTTTTAGGTACCTAATATTTTAAAGTAAGGATTCAAGTATCTAAGGTTATTTTAAGTGAGTGAGAATTTTAATTAGTTAATTATTAATTATTTAACTAATCAAATTCCAAAGGCTAGATCTTAATTTCGAAATTTAGTTTCGAACATAAATTTAATTTTTAGAAATTATTTTTTTGTATTTATCCGAAATTTTTAATTATTTTTGGATATTAATCCGAAATTTCCGATTTAAATTCAAATTTTATTTGGGTTTATTTATTCGAATTTTAATTTAATTAGAAATTAATTAATTTTCGATTATTTTCAAAATAAAATCAAAAACTTAATTTTTGTTTTGAATTTTATTTTGAGAGAAAATGGTAGATCAAGAAGGGAATACAGGATAAAATTCTATGTGCATTAGTAGCTAGTTAATTCTAGTATAAGAAGTTAATGGTTTCTTGTGCATGTCTTAAATGTTTAAGTGCTGCATTTAATTGTGCATAAGATAAATTGTTTGAATCCACCAAACTTAATTATTGTTTTATTGAACCTTTGGTTGTGGTTTGGAAAGGAAATTGTTAGTAAGACTTTAAGTTGTTCTTTCTGGATAATGTCATAGGATTTTCCTTCAAAGGATACCAGTATTAGTACACTAGAGAAGGTGGACATGGAGAGTCCAAAGGATTATATTAAGAAGATTCAGGATTATTGTGAGTATCATCGTGCTGTGTTCAAAGAGGAACATTGGTCTAATCAAGGGATATAGAGAAGATTGATCAATGCGAATCTTGTTTACTTGGCAAAATGACAAAGTAACCTTTCTCAAAGATGGGAGAAAGAGCAAGCGAGCTACTAGGGCTAATACATACGGACGTATGTGGGCCTATGAGTACGAAAGCTAGAGGTGAGTTCAGCTATTTCATAACGTTTACGGACGATTTCAGTAGATATGGCTATATTTACTTAATGAAACACAAGTCTGAATCGTTTGAGAAATTCCGAGAATTTCAAAATGAAGTAGAGAATCAACATGGCAAGAAAATCAAAGCACTAAGATCGGATCGAGGAGGTGAGTATCTTAGCCACGAGTTTGATGACCATCTAAAAGAATGCGGTATTCTTTCTGAATTGACTGCTCCGGGGACACCTCAATGGAATGGAGTGTCGGAATGGAGAAACAGAACCTTACTCGATATCGTCAAGTCAATGATGGGTCAAGCCGAACTTCCTTTACAATCTTGGGGACATGCGTTGCAAAAAGCAGCACTCACACTGAATCGTGCTCCGTCAAAAGCTGTTGAAAAGACTCCATACGAATTATGGACTGGGAAACTTCGAAAGTTGTCTTTTCTAAAGATTTGGGGTTGCAAAGCATATGCCAAGCGATTAATTTCGGACAAGCTCGAACCAAAATCTGACAAATGTTTCTTCGTTGGGTATCTAAAAGAAACAAAGGGGTATTACTTCTACAACAAGTCAGACAACAAGGTATTCGTTGCTCGTGACAGTGTCTTTTTGGAAAGAAATCATATTTCCAAATTGACAAGTGGGAGAATAATAGACCTCGAAGAGATTCGAGACGAACAACGAACCAAGAACTCTTTAGAAGCAGTTCAGGACAAAAACCCTCCAAGGTCTTTAGAAGATCCAGTGGGAGTAGTTCCTCAAAACGTTGTTGCCCCTCGTAAGTCAAATAGAACTAAGGTTCAGCCAGACAGATGGACAGGCGTCCTCTTGACTGAAAACTTAGACGTTCTCATATTAGATAGTGATTAACCTATGACTTACAAGCAAGCTATGACGAGCCCAAGCTCCACTAAATGGTTAGAGGCCATGAAATCTGAAATAGACTCCATGTTTGAAAATCAAGTCCGGGATTTGGTAGATTTGCCGGATGGGTTTACACCTATCGGATGCAAATGGGTCTTCAAATTGAAGAAAGACAAAGATGGAATTGTATACATATACAAAGCTAGATTGGTAGCAAAAGGTTATAGGCAAGTTCACGGTGTTGACTACGATGAAACCTTTTCTCCAGTCGCGATGCTTAAGTCTATTCGGATAATCCTTGCGAATGCCGCGTTTCATGACTATGAAATATGGCAAATGGATGTCAAAACTTCCTTCTTGAATGGTGTTCTTGAAGAGACTGTGTTTATGACACAGCCGGAGGGTTTTGTCGATCAAAAGAATCTAGGAAAGGTATGCAAGCTTAAGAAATCCATTTACGGATTAAAGCAGGCATCAAGGAGTTGGAATAAAAGATTTGATGAAGCAGTCAATAAGTTTGGCTCCATCTAGAATCAGGACGAATCTTGTGTATACAAGAAGTTCAGTGAGAGTAAAATTGCATTCCTAGTCTTGTATGTAGACGACATACTACTTATTGGAAACGACATTCTATGTTGTAGTCTGTAAACACTTGGCTTGGAAAGTGTTTCTCAATGAAGGACTTAGGAGAGGCACAGTACATATTGGGCATCAAGATCTATAGGGATATATCTAAGAGGATGATTGGACTAAGCCAGAGCACTTACATTGACAAAGTGCTAGCTAGGTTCAATATGATGGAAGCCAAAAGAGGCCATCTACCATGTCACATGGCACATATCTAAGCAAGACTCAGTGTCCCAAGAGATCTGATGAGCGTAGAAAGATGAGTGAAATTCCATACGCTTCGGCTATTGGATCCATCATGTATGCTATGATTTGTATAAGGCCGGATGTTTCGTTCGCACTCAGTGCAACGAGCAGGTACCAGTCAGAACCAGGTGAGGCACATTGGACTGCTGCCAAGAATATCCTAAAGTACCTGAAAACGACTAAGGATCAGTTTCTGGTTTATGGTGGTACAGATGAGTTGATTGTTAAGGGATATACGGACGCAAGCTTTCAAACCGACAAAGATGATTTCAGATCACAGTCTGGGTTGTGTTCTGCCTTAATGGCGGAGCAGTAATATAACACCCTAATAATTCCTTGCTTTTATAAAATCATTTTCCAACTTAAAATAAAGGAATTACTAAAGCATTACCGCCACCGTGATAACGGTTAAGGCTATTACCAGAATTACGCAGCGGAATTAAATGTCAACTAACTTTTAAAAACCATAATTAATGAAATATTGAGGCCTCCTACAATTTGGAACCATAATGGCCCAAAACCCAAAGTATAAATAATTCAAACATTTCAAACATAATTAAAATATTAAATAAAATAGTTTCAAAGAACGAAAGCATGCAACTCTCTCAATCATCCCAAGCCACATGATTTCGATCGTACTTGATCTACCAACCTGCTATATTAATCTACTCCCCAACAATGCAAGTGCAAATGATGGATCATCATAGGGTCATTAAGGCAAAGGCCATGACCAGAAACACACAAAGCACGTAGTCAGCAAAAGCTGAGTACTTACACTACAAAAAACTGTACTATTAACGACGGGAAATCCCGTCGCAAAAGGCCAATAATCGTTGATTAACGACGGGATTTCCTGTCGCGAACCCGTCATAAAAGGGGGTCGTCGTTAATAGAAAGCCCGTCGTAAACCCGTCGTAAAAGACATTTGCGACGGTTATTCCCGTCATTATTTGGTTGTTAGCCCCGTCGCAAAAGGCTTTTGCGACGGGATTTTTGACCCGTCGTAATTAGGTTGTCGTTAAAGATACAAATTCTTGTAGTGTTACAAGCATAGAGTAAATGAAACTAAAACATGCATCACTCACTAAGTACTAATCAACATGCAAAAGCCATATAATACTTAACAAACAATCATGAGACACAAGACTCGACTCTTGACTCGACTCTTGACTCACAATTTAATTAGAATAAGCTTCGAACGGGCCAAAAGAATAATCCACAAAGGGAAAAGGTGATGGGAGCCAACCATACACCAAATAAAATAATAATAAAATCGGGCCATACCGAGTGTCGGGCCATACCGACGGAATTCCTGCGCATAATATAAATGAAACAACGTCTTGTATCATTAGTAGGAGTACGAGCTTTCCGGCAAGACTCCCCCCATTGTTCATACTCAAGGTATATACGTTCCAAGAGTTTTGAAGCTTGTTCCGGTTGCACTTTACGTTTATTAATATTTTAATAAAGGCGAACTCAAGACTCTACAACATGCATAGATACAATTAATAAACAACAACCAAAACAATCTTATTTTAATGCTTTAAGACTTGTGATCAACCAAGCAAGACACTTGTGATATTACTACCATGTTCCTCTTCACCAAAGTGAGACTCCACATCATGCATATTAACATGAGGGTTGTGCCCTTGCACGACAAGTCCGAATTCATTTCATACAAAACATTCCCAACTGAACCCTACATGTGCGGTGGCTTACGTGAGCTAACCCTTCACATGTGGTAAAATAAATAGTACAACGAGGTACAAATAAATGGCTCAAAGTATGCTAGACATCCCGTACAATAGCATACAAATAAATAATCCATCCCTTTCATGTGAAATAAACCATACATGCATAAATATTGAACAACATGATTGACAATGAAATCCATACTCATAATAATTTCAACATGCTTGTTCAACAATTAATCCAATAAATCCAACATCACAAAACACATGCTCGTTCACCAAAATAAACATGATTCCTCATAATGTAATTCACATCATCAACAATCATGTAACGTCATTGACAAAAAGGAGTGGTCGCCCTAGACTTGTACTTACCTTGAATACCTAAGCGTAGGGGCCACTTTGCAATAACGAGCACTCAACTAGAAATCACCTCCTATCATCAAAACAATGAAACTTAAATTATTTCCTTGTTCATTAAATTTCCAGCAACTTTATAAAAAGTTAAAACCTCCTTTAGACTTTAGAATTCAATCGTTTTTCAATAATAAAATCGTCTCAATTTGCAAAATCAATCCCTAGTACGAAAACATACTTTTTCCGCCTTTAAAATCAATAAAAATCGACACTTTAAACCTTTATTCAAATCTGAAAATATAATTGATTATCATAATTAAAATCATCACGTAATTATGCTAATCAATTGACTAATTAGGTCTAGGTTAAAACCCTAACTTGAAAATCCCAATAACACTAGTTTAATAACATAAAAATCATTGCTTTATTAAATAAACAAATCTGAAATTTCATCATTTAATAATTAAAACAACCCTAATGAATCACAACACACAAATCCTCAAACCACGGTATTCATAACCGGTTCCCAGCATTTTAATTATTCAAAACAATATTAATATAATAATTTAAAATACGGAATTTAAATAGGATAGGTAAGGAAGAAGAGAATTATACCAATCCGGCCTATAGCACGGAACAACCACGAATTAATGTGATTGGGCGAAAAAGAAATTGAATACGAACGAATAACACACACACGACCGTGTGTGCGCGCAGCAAGGGCGACGAGCGCGAGCGGGGAAAGGGGGCACGCGCGCGCTGGACGCGAAGGAGAGCGAGAGGGCGAGCGGGCAGCGCTGTGCGCGAGGGCACGAGCGAGAGAGAGAGGCAGCAGGGGGTGTGCACGAGCACACGAGCAAGGGGACAGCAAGGGGTGTGCGCGAGCACACGATCAACAAAGGCACAGCAGCAGCGCAGGGCACGCGTGCTCGCTGCGGCTGCGGGCGAGAGAGGAGAGGCGAGAGAGAGTGTGGGCGAGAGGCAGGCACGAGGGTACGAGGCCGTGCGGGCGTGCGGGTGCAGCACGAGGGCACGAGGCCTTGAGGGCGTGCGGGTGCCGAGCAAAAGAGAGAGGAGAGATGGAGTGAGGGGCAAGCAAAGCAAAATGGGCTTTATGAAATTTTAGGGGTTCATTTAATGATGGGGGAGTCTATTTATAGGCTCCCTAATCCCTTGATGGGCTAGGCTTAGGATATTTGAGTTGGGCTTAGGAATTAAATGAATTGGGCTAGCTTAGGATTTAAATTAAACTGTTTGGATTGGGCTTGATTAATAAAACGAACTGGACTTTTTATTTAAAACCCGAAGCTTTAAAAATCATTTGCAACTCATTTAATTTCCCGACTCAAGAATTAAATTCGTTTCGTAATTAATTAAAATAATAAATATTCTAATTAATTAAAATACATTAAATAAAATGCATTTAAATATTATTTAAACGATAATAAATCGAAAAATGCTTTATAAATATAATAAAATATATTTATAAATATTATAAAAATACGAGGTATTACAAGTAAGCTGGAAAAGTGCTAAGCAAAGCACTATTGCGGATTCTACAATTGAAGCCAAGTACATTGCTGCCTCAGAAGCAGCAAAGGAAGCTATTTGGATTCGGAAGTTCATCGAAGAACTTGGGGTTGTCCCCTCCATTAAAGGACCAGTGGCACCATATTGCGACAATAGCGGAGCCATTGCCCAGGCAAAGGAGCCTAGGAGCCACCAGAAGTCCAAGCACGTACTGCGGCGATTTCATATACTTCGAGAGATCGTTGAAAGGAAGGAAATTGAGATTTGCAAGGTTGGAACTGACTACAACATCGCGGATCCATTGACTAAACCGTTGCTACAAGCGAAGCACAACGCACATGTAGCAACCATGGGAATCAAGCATATTGGAGGATGACTTTGATTTTCTAAGTTTTGTTTTAGAACATCTGTTAGATCTATGTTTAAAACAATTGGTTTAACCATTTCATATTTATGAAATTTATTATTTCATATTCATTTAATTTTGGTTTAGTATTAAATGATAAGTCCATGTGATTCAAATCATTCAAATGGGATGTCAAGATGGATTCTTCGACAAAGAAACACCCATGAGTGAACTTGAATATTGAAGTCACAAAGGATACCTAATCCAGGTCATTGGAAGGTGGACGACCAATGACTAATGAAGATTAGATTGCAAGTAGATTTTTGGTTCTGTTTCTTGAACTAGCACTACTAGAAAAATGGTTTATAACGACAAACATTTTCGTCGTTATAAGTCTTAAAAGTCGTCGTTAAAACCTTTAACGACGAACAAAGTTCGTCGTGAGTTTTGTCGTAATAGCTTCCGACGTTATTAGTATTAACGTCAACGTTCGTCGTGAATTTTACACGACGAATTTATTGTTCGTCGTTAATTTATTAACGACAAAAAGGTTGTTCGTCGTTATTTATTAACGACAAAAATGTTGTTCGTCGTTATTATGTGTTCAATGACGTCGAACAAACAGCAAACCGCGACCAACAAAGTTGACGTAAAAAGAGAATCAAATGAACACAATAATTTTAATTATCGTCCAACAACGACAAAATATTTCGACGTTAATGTGACTATAAAATAAATATAGTTTGTCATAAATATGAAAAATATATATAACCTACAATTCATTCAAAACCATAAAAAGTATATAGAATAATACACTAAATTTCTCACAGCAATCCCCGTTGATTATTGTGCTCCTCTTTCTCACTCTTCTCTCTCTGACTTAACTCTAAGTCACTCAAGGATCACTCAACCCTTAAACCCAAAATACAATTTGATAACAAACTCTAGTACGTAATAAACCTTATAGCAATAAGGAACTCAAGGAACACTCTTTTGTAAACTGATTCTCTTAAAACGTTTAAGCTCTCTTAGGATATATTTTGCAAATTAAGATCAGTTGTGTGTTTGAAAAAGTGAAAACTCTTTTCCTTTTATAGAGGAGTTTTACCTAAGGTTGGTTATCCATGTTTCCCTCAACTCCCACTAACTGTTACTGCTCAGTAACTTGGGCATAGTTGGAGAGAAACAGGGGAGACCAATTCCAACACTACTTGCACGTTTAATTGGAAAATACTGGGGGAGTTTTAAGGATCATGGAAAATCTTTTGTTTGGAAAACAAGGAAAATATAAATTAGAATCCTATGTTTATATTTATTAAATTCATTTTACTTATTAACAAAGATTTTCTTATTAAAACTCTTTTATAATTACAGTTAATATTTTCAATTAAAAACATACCAAAATACTTATGTTCCTTTCGTTCCAAACTACGTATAAACAATATTAAATACTTACATAAATCCTAAACATAATCTCGTATGTTATAGTCTTCATGCTTGCACCTTTAGGAAGCTTCACTCGAAGTCTTCACAATTTGTTCCTTCTCTGGAACATCGAGGATCCACACAATATATAAGGATCTCGCCTCAGGAACTCGCCTAAGGATCGTGCCTTTCTAAACTTACCAAATGATCAATTCTTCAAGTGTCTGACATGGATCAAGTGACTTGCATATATTCTACTTTGCTTAGTTTATCCAACTTAGGATCTCCCTAACTTAGTTTTATCCTTCAAAGGATATCAGGACTTAATTTACAACATAACATAACCAATAGTCAGGAGTTTGCTTTGTCATCATCAAAACTTTAGGGTCAACAGAAACCTATCAGATTCAGCTTGCAGCGTGACTCATAGTCTCATACTAGTAGATCGAAGTGTTTCAATAACCTAAAAAACTGGTTACATCCTAGACAGTGAAACCAAGCAAAGAGCAAGGACAACACTGCCACAAACAACAAGCCTCAACAACCTAAGACTGAACAGTCCTAGGACTAGCTATAGTGCATACAACCAGTTCCTATCTGGCTCATTGAGTCTATCTTGACAAAGCTAAATAGTTCTATGCTTTACACTATACTTCAAAGATTGAATGATAGCAGTTGCGCGCAGTTGCCCCCTCCCAAACTGAGGTATTTCTAGCTCTCCAAACTGCATAAACCAACCCTGCAATAGCTGCAAAAATAATCTTCCTTTTGAAAGCACTTCTGCAATATCTTCTAGTCCAGTTGAGGATCTGAAGGACATTTCTCCTGGTGCAAGAGAGACCCAACAGGTTTGTAACTTCAACCAAACATCCATGAGTGTAGGAGCAATCAAAGAAAAGATGATTGCTTGTTTCTAGGGCAGAACCACAAATGACACATAGGTTATCAGTGCCTATGCCATATTGAAGAAGTCTGGTTTTGGTTTTGTGCCTATCCAACAGAGCTAACCATAGGGAGAATCTATTTTTAGGAACAGAAAATTTGTTCCAATGTATCTGGCCCACTGGATCCTCTCTGATTGAGTATACAACTTGGTATACATGTTCTTGATAGAGTAAGTAGTAGTAGTAAGCCAGTTAGAGCCACTAAGATTTTCATTACACATCCCCTTGACCTTGCAAATATGTTTTACAGGCCAACTAGCAGCTAGAGAAGGAGAAAACAGCTGCCAATTCTTGTTTTTCACATATAAAGCATGTATCCATTTTACCCATAAGTTATCTTGTTTTTGCTCAATTGCCCAAGCCAACTTTCCCACAGCAGCCTGATTCCACAGAGCTAGATTCCTGAACCCTAAACCACCTTGCTCCTTAGAGTTACAGATTCTATCCCAGGTCACACTACCAGGTCTACCATCATCATAGACTCCAAACCATAAGTAGGATCTACAAATGGCATTGATTTTCTTGATAACAACACTAGGCAGCAGAAATAACTGGCACCAATACACACTGATGCTCATGAGGACTAAATTCACTAATTGCATTCTTCCTGCAAAAGACAAGTGCATTGAGCTCCACACTTTAATTCTAGACACCATTTTCTCCACCAACAAATTACAATCCCCTATCTGGATTTTCTTGGGGCTAATGGGGACCCCTAAGTATCTAAAGGGAAAGTTGTCAATGTTGAAACCAGAGAGACCAATGATGATGTCTTTGGTGTGAGAGTTCAACCCACATCAGTAGATAGATGACTAAAAATAACTTTAAGACAACTCCCTATTGTATTTTGCATTTGAGATAACTCCCTATTTGTAATTTTATCTTATATTATTTTTAAGGGGGCCTTTTTTTTGGAGGTTTTTTTTTAAAGGGCATAATTGTATCTTTTTCTCTAATTATACTCGATATTTGAATTGATGTTCACAGGGTACCCAATAGGGGGGTACCCGTTCCATAAAATTAGAAGCCGAAACTTGTTACTATAGGTTTCCAATTTAATTACCCAAATCAAAACCGCAAATTCCTAATTAGCAGGTTACTGTTTCAATCAGGTTTCCCTTTTTGCTCACTCCACCATGCATGGATACCATTACACCATAGCTACTCTAAAGATGGAGTTAAAAGAAGAATGCATTTGTTTTTTCTGATTTGATATAACCTGATTTTTCTAATCTGATCTAATAAGCAATAAGAATAAGATGAAAATAATAGAACCTAAAATTATAAGATTTTAAACTAAAGCTTATCTAGAATAGTTTTCATCACTTAGCTTCTACGAGTACATTTTAGACAATGACATGAACATGGTATGTACCTAACTATTGTCAATCATTGTTTTGCTTCATCCAATTATTGTTTTAATACGAATCTACGTGAGATGGATGTGGTGCAACTAATTACTGGCAACAATAATTAAAATATTGCAGTGTTAAGGTGAGAATACATGCAATTATGGAGAAACATTAAACAAATACTCAGTATACGCATTAGATGTGTCGTGACTGTCATATAATATATCTCTCTCTTGCTTGTCAAAAAAAAAGTTTTTTATTTTTAAAAAAGAAAAACATAATTATTGAAAAAGTCGTGCATCGTACGGGAACGATTGACAATAGTTAGGTACATACCATGTTCATGTCATTGTCTAAAATGTACTTGTTCAAGCTAAGTGATGAAAACTATTCTAGATAAGCTTTAGAGTAAAATTTTATATATGATCTTAGGTTCTATTATTTTCATCTTATTCTTATTGTTTATTAGGTTAGACTAGAAAATTAGACTATATCAAGTCAGGAAAAAAAAAGCACTCACAGAAAATAAGGGAGGATGAAGGGTTTTGAGTTCTGCCCCTGAAGATTTTCTTTGGACATGCTCAAAAAGTGAATTAATACCCGGCTGGTTAGAAAAATTGAAGAAACAAGGGAGGAGATATGACAAAGTGATAAAGGTCACGATTTATGACAATTAAATTATTTGTGTCGCAATTACTTTTTTTAGTTACATGTATATTATTAGATTGTAATTTTTATTTTTAAATATAAAAGAAGTATATATTTACTATAAATAAAAATTGTTTTTTTTGTGTGTGTGTATGAACTATCTTATTTAAATATTTTCATAATAAAAATATGGCGCAGATACTTGGTATAACAGACGAGGGATTTGAGGAAGAAACAGAAACCCACTAACATAGCTCAAGTGAGGTTTCATCCTAAAACCAATTGATAATGTGAGGAGTAGCCCACTAAGGTTAAAATTACTACTACGTAGCTCTTTACTTCATCTTCCGAAGTGGGACACAATTACTCACATTTACTTTCTAACAATACTAAAAAATAATTTGATGAGTCGCGGCCTATCCGCCTATATATATGACACCCTTCACCCTAGCTTGTATTACCATTTAAAGAGTGACATGTAGGATTTTGATGCACATTCATTGTCGCAACTTGTAAACTTTATAATCACCCTTTGCGATAAAATGTACCACTTTAAGAGGCGATTTAACCACTATGATACGGAGTAAATGGTTTGCTTGTGAGTTAGCTCGTGACTTGTGAGTTGATGAGGTTCAAGTTGTACGTAAAATGAGAGTGATGGATAGCTCAGTTGGTTAGAGCTTCCATTCCGGTTGCAGGTGATCCTGGGATCGATTCCCATCCCCGCCCTTGTGGCTCATTTGAAAAAATAAAAAATAAAAATTGTACGTAAAATGTATTGAATGATTGCATGCATGAATGAGCTCGAATCCAAAGACATGTTATCTGTGCAGCTAGCAACTCAGGAAGCCAGTGCGAGTCTCACAATTACTCACATGGAATACTGGAGTAATTAATGACGTTACGAGTAAAGGATTAGGTTTTCCCAAATCCTTGTCATCATTTCCGTTTAAAATAAAATAAAATATATCCAAGTCATCATGATCTACAAAAATTACACACTCCTACAGTCCTATCTATATTTTCTTGGGAGTAGAATTATTGTTACCAATCCAAATCCAGTAGTGAATCTGCACGTACTTACTATTATTGGGTTTAAGTTTTACGAATCATATTACAGCCACCTTTTCTGATAATGCATGCATGCATGTCTCTCATAATTAACCCCCTTTTATTTTGTTTTTTTTTATTTTAATTTAGGAAAATTTGTCAAAAAGGTCCTTTTAAAACACAAAATTGTGAGAAAGGACCTTTTAAAAAAAAAGTTGTGAACCAAGGCCCAAATTGGATTTTTTGTTGTCAATCAGGACCAAATGTAATTTTCCGGTAGTCAACCACTGCTTTCCGGCGTTGACTGGCGCGTGACAAGCACGTGGTTGACTTTTGAACATTTTTTTTTTCCTTTTACATCTTCCCTCCAAATTTATCCCCCACCCCAACTAACTTATTAAACTTTTTAAAAAAAAATCGACACCCTCTCTCTCCTGCTGCACTGCCTCTTCTCCCATTTTCTTCTTCCTTTCAAGCTCGAATTTCTGGTCTCAGTTGAAATTAATCAAATTCACGAAACCCAATTGTTTTTTCGGTGATTTTCGTACGAGGTAATTCCAAAAGCCCCAATTTTTTTGGTCTCATTTCTCCTTTTCCTCTCTCCTCGTTGTTTTGTTCCTCAACGTTACCTCCTCCAAGCTTCTAGATCTTCTTCATCAATTCGTAGCGTAGTGTTAAATAAAATATTCATAATTTTCCCTTTGGTTTTCGTTGCACTTTGTACCAAGTAAGAGTAAAAGCCCTAATTTTTTTGTCCGATTTCTCCAATTTCTGAACTGTAGAAATTAGGGTTCATAAGCAATTTTTTTTGCTGCACGACAGAATTAGAATTAAATGCGAGAGAAATCTGAAAATCAACAAGTGCATCATCAACTTAATGACAACGTTACATCATTTGATCTTAGTACACTGACATTGTGGTCTAGAGAAGGAATCAAGGCTTGGACAACCTCAAGAGCGAGACTCTCTACGAAAAATACATCATAAAAACAGCTTCCTTGCGGTCAAAGGGAAGCAAGGTAGCCAATTGGAAGCAACATCTGCAAATAATCAAAAGAACAAGAATTGCGGTTATGATTTGAATAATTGGTTCAACCAAGTCGAGGAAGGAGAAGCAACCAGAAAGAGAAAAGGAGATTTTTTTATTCAAGGTTTTCTGTAGGCAGTAGTTAAGGGGGGAATGGGAGGGGGAAATTTTTAAAAAAACTAAAATAATATTCGTTCCTAAGGGTCACGTGTGGTGCACGCATCGGTCAACGCGGAGAATTAGGTTTGACTGCCGGAAATGAGTCTTGGTCCCTATTCACAACAAAAAATCTGATTTGGATCCTATCTCACAACTTTTTTTTAAAAGGTCCTTTATCACAATTTTTTTGCTTATAAAAGGTCCTTTTTGACAAAAATTCCTTTAATTTATCATTATATTTTAGTTATGGAGTAGGTTTTTTAGAAGCTTACACATGTCCGACAGAAGGAGTACTTCCCTTGGGATATTTTAAGGGGGCGTTTGATTAGGGGTCTCATAAAAGGAAATGATGTGTTTTTATTCCATTTATTGTTGCTTGTTTGATGTTCTTCTTTCTCATCTCCTTTACCCGCTTTTCTTTTCACTTACCCCCAATCCCTCTACAATGATACTCTTTCCCTTAAGGTTTTCTATTCCTTTCCCAATACATCCTCTTTTCATAAATATAATAATAATAATAATTAGAAAATTATAATAATAAATAATAATACTAATACTAATAATCATAATATTATTGTGTGCCCTCCCTAGCTGCTTCCCGAACCGAACAAGAACAAGTTTAGAACTCCAAGTGTATTCCCTCCGTAGATAGTTCACAACATGTTCGGATCCGCTTAGATTTAATTAACTAGAATTCAACTAAGGTTTTAAGTTATTCGAATATAATTTGTAGCCAATTATTAGCTTTAGTTTCAACCTTAAACTATATGAATACTTGAATTGGGTAATTATAAATTGTGAATACCATCACCTATTTATAGGGTTGGAAGAAGCCTACTAGGTTTCAATTAATCTAATCCTATTAGAATTATACATTAATTAAAACTAATAAGTTAGTGTTTAATTCAACAACTAACTCAGTAACTCTAGTAATTTTAGGAAATTAATCTTTAATCTAATCCTAATCGCTTAAGGATTTGATGCATGCACGAACTCAACGCACGCACGCACGCACAACCCACGAGGGGCGTTGGGCATGTCGCGCGCGCGGAGCAGGCTCGGCCCTCAGCGTTGTACGCAACCCATTCCTTGGGTGCGCCAGCCTTGCCTTGCTCGCTGGCCTGGCCTTGCGTGCTGCTTGGCTGGGCCTTGCGTGCCTTGGGCGGGCTGCTGTGTTGCCTTGCGCGCATGGGCTTGCTAGGCGCAGGCTTGGCTTCGTGCTGGGCCTTGCGTCTAGCAAGCTCGCCGATGTTTATTTCGTACGAAGCGCTTCTGATTAATTTCCGATTCAGAATTCATTTCCGATTCGAAAAATATTTAATATTTCCGATTCCGGAATTAATTTCCGTTTCTAACAAATATTTAATATTTCCGATTCCGAAATATTTTCCGATTCCAATAATATTTCCGATTCTGACAATATTTCCGTTTCCGACAATATTTCCGATTCCGGCAATATTTCCATTTCCGATAATATTTTCCAATATGTACCATGTTTCCATTTCCGGCAACATCTAGACTTGATAATATTTATATTTCCGATACGATCCATATTTCCGTTCCGGCAATATCATCGTTCCGGGGTATTCTAATTTGCCTTTTGATGACGATTTCAGCTCCCACTGGAACCGAGATCCGTCGATTCCGAATATCCATAAATGGAGTATTTAATTCACTTAAATACTTGATCCGTTCACGTAGTATTTGTGTGACCCTACGGGTTCAGTCAAGAGTAAATGTGAATTAATATTTTAATTCCCCTTGAACTGAAGCGGCCTCTAGCTAGGCATACAGTTCACTTGATCTCACTGAATTATTAACTTGGATAATTAATACTGAACCGCATTTATTAGACTTAGCATTGAATGCATACTTGGACCAAGGGCATTATTTCCTTCACGGATACCCAACATACCCGACCCAACCCACCTCTTCCTCCTCTCCCAGCAACCGCCATTGTTGTCTAGCTTTCTTCCGAGATCTCACTATACCCTTTTCAATGGAGTATCTAATTCCGATATGGACAATCTGGGTTTTGATTATTAATCAAAGAGGAAGTGTTTATGAGTTGTGAGTTGTAATGAGAATGAGTGGGAGTGAAGAAGAAGACGAAGATTTTGGGTTTGGACGGTGGTTTTACAAAGGATTTGTTTGTTTATTTTTTTAGGGGGAATTTTAGATGCAATTGTTTTTGCCTTGTATCTTGTATGGATGCAATTGTTCTTGCTAATAGAGTCATGCCTGTTGATGAATGTGCAAATATGCTCCTCATTTTGACTTGTGAAATCCTTGGCATTGTAGGGAGGTGTCTTTAATTTTTCAACTTTTGAAGTTTTAGTTTATCTCTACTTTTATCTTGGTGTTCTTGATGACCATGGACAGTTAATTTAGACCAGTTGTTCATCGAATGTGTTGTTGTATGTTGTCAAATTAAATTATGTGAAATATTGTATACCATAGGGGCATATGGTGAAAACATCAGAACCACATGGGTATCTATAAAGTTTATGAAATACAGGGTATCTGGTGAAATAGAGTTTTAACGACCACTTAACGCAGAGGTAAGTCATGCAAGAAAACGAAACCTCAATGGTATTTGGTGAATACCTGAAACTATGAGGTATTTGGTGAATAAACTTAAACCTTAAGGATATCTCATGAAAAATCCGTATTATTTTTTATTTATTCAGTTTAGTTAGTTACTTGGGAGAGAAGAGAGGAGAGAGATGGGAAACCAAACATCATTGTTAAACAAATGGTTTTCATTCCATGCATTCTCGTTGATTCTCTTTCTCATTCTCTTTTTCCTTTCCCCTTCTCCACCAAACGACCCATAAAAGTAATAAGGAATGGTAAAGAGAATCTCTCTCCTAAAGGAGGTAGGTTACACCGCTATCCACCAACGGATTTTTGCCTCATACCCAGGGGTAAAATAGTATTTTCACTTAATGCTTGAAAAGTCAAACAAAGTACTAAGTATCGGCAATAATGACAGTAATTAATATAACAATGACAGTATTTAATACAACAATTACAGTATTTATGAAACGATGACAATACTTATATAACACTTCGTATACATACTTTTACACATTCATTTAATATAATGTAACACTTTTACCTCATTCATTTAAGTGGCCCCTTTACTTTTTCTATTTCATTTCATTTCTTTTTTCTTGGGTGATTGTCACAGTATTTTAATACAACAATGACAATATATACACAACAATGACAGTATACACCACAATGACATTACTTATATTACCGTTGACAATATAATAAGTTAGCAACATTTTTACACATTTATTTAAGGTGGACCATCTTTTCCAATTTCTTTTCTTTTACATTTTTTTGAGGTGAGTATAGGAAGGAAACCCGTTGTCCACCAGCGATGTAGCCTACCTCCTCCTAAGAGTCCCTAGTGGTTGAAAGTGAAATCTTTTACCCTACGCTAAGACACGGGGGTCTTAGGCATGTACTTAGCTTACTTTTCAGAGGATTTTAGCTAGCTTTTAGTTTTTTTTTTTGTTCAAACCTCCAATGTATGTGTTTGATAAACGGTTTTTTTCCTTGGCTTAAAACCGATATTTTCTCTAAAATCTAAAAGCTAGTAACACTAGTTTTTTTGGTGTTTGTTGTTGGCTTTTAAATTATTTTTCTAATTGAAATGTTATCCCTCATTGATCATTACTACCCTCTTACACCAATGTTCTTAAAGGTCATTTTGCATGCAACAGTCTGTAGACAAAATCCACTTTAATTTATCAACCACATTTTAAAGAAAACTTGGACAAGAACTCCAATACTTTACGCCTCTCCAAAGGTGTCACTGATATGATGCTCTAGGAATGACATATTTATCACCTACCTTAATAGATTAAGTTATGATGTACATTCATCTCCTTCAAATCCTTTCGAGCTTTCAGGTATCTTTTGTCTTATTAGGAATGTCAGTGTTGTTCCTAATATATTGTCACAATTTTTTTTTTCAATATGCAGACATCTAAGTTGTGTCTTATCAAAAGCTTACTGCAATAAGGAAGTCTAAAGAAGATGCTCAACTTCTTCCATTGTCAATAAGTATCGATCAATTCTCTTTCGCTTCTTCCCAAAATCACATTGGGGACACCATCAAGCCTCTAATATCTCATCCCCCGACAAGGAATCGGAGGTGGTCATCTCTCCTTCGGGTTCCAAGAACATACGAGTACCTTTAAAGCATTCCTTCGATCCATACTTTAACCGCTTGTGCCAAGTGTTCTTATGACATGATGCAAGCAATTTACCACAAGTACTCCAACCGGACATATTTCGGTAAACCGGAAATCACTTATAGTCCACAATAGCGCTGCCTTCATATTAAAATTTTGGCGACTATGTGAATCATAAGTTTTTCACCCCAACTTCCATAACTCTTGAAGCTCATCAATCAAAGGCTCCAAGAACACATCTATATCATTTCCAGGGGACTTTGGACTAGGAATTAAGAGTGATAGCATGATGTACGGACTTGCCATACACATCCATGGTGGAGATTATATGCCACTAAAAAGACCGGCCATATGTTGTACTTAGGCCTAAATGTGCACCAGGATTGAAACTGTCAGTTGAAAGACCTAATCTCACATTACGTGGATCGGCTGCAAATCAGGAAATGAATCATCAAGCTTCTCCCATGCCTTTGAATCAGATGGATGCCTTAATATGTCCTTCTAAACTCTCTTCTTATCCTTATGCATCTCATATGCTTAGCAATTTTTGAAGACATAAAAAGCCTTTGAAGTCTGGGCACTATAGGAAAATGGCGAAGAACTAAACGAGGTATTCTAGGAAGCCGTTGTGAGGTCCCTTGAGATTCCGAAATGTGACACTATCATCAAATTCACCACTACCTTCTTTCCATCTGGACTCCTCACAATAGGGCATGAATCGGCATTTTTATTCTCCTTTCTCTAAAGAATGCAATGATTTACACAAGCATGGATCTTCACATAATTCAACCCCAGATCTTTTGTGTACTTCTGGCTTCATGGGAGCTCTTTGGAAATTTTGGATTATAATTGAAGGCCTTTGTAACGCATTAAGGAGCAGACTAAATGACTTTCTCGCGCCAATGTCCACTAACCTTAACATGTAAAGAGTTACGATGAATTACAGCCTTGAAAGGTTTTACTGAAGGAAATAATGCCTTGGTCCAAGTATGCATTCTATGTTAAGTCAATAAATGCGGTTCAGTATTAATTAACAAGTTAATAATTCAGTGAGATCAAGTGAGCTGATGCCTAGCTAGAGGCCGCTTCAGTTCAAGTGGAATTAATGATATTAATCCACAGCTTACTCTTGACTGAACCCGTAGGGTCACACAAATAGTACGTAAACGGATCAAGTATTTAAGGCATTAATACTCCATCTATAAATATTCGGAACCGACGATCTTGGTTTCAGTGGGAGCTAAGATCGTCACAGGCAAGAATGAATACTCCGGAAACGATGATATTGCCGGAAACGGAAATATGGATCGTATCGGAAATATGAATATTATCCAAGTCGTAGATGTTGCCGGAAAACGGAAACATGGTACGTATCGTAAAATATTATTGGAAATGGAAATATTACCAGAATCGGAATATTGCGAAACGGAATATTGTCAGAATCGGAAATATTACCGGAATCGAAAATATTCGGAAAACGGAAATATTAAATATTTGTTCGAAACGGAAATTAATTCCGGAATCAGTAATATTACTATTGTTCGTGCGGAAATAATTCCGGAACTGGAAATT